>NC_136500.1:120988201-120990701 GCF_053919585.1 Euprymna scolopes | reverse complement strand
GGAGGGCGGTATGATGTAGAAAGACCCGAAACCGCTCAATGATCTAGGCCAAGAACATCAGTGAAGATACCCTCGAAAAGGAAAAATAACACGAATTTAAGTGCGTACATTTGAACTTATGTATACATATATATATGTATATATATATATGTGTGTGTGTATACATATATATATACGTATATATATGCACACACACATATATATACATATATATGCACACATATACATATGTATACATATATATGTATGTATATATATATGCATACTTATATATATGTATATATATGCATACATATATATATACATATATATGTGTATATATATATATGTATACATATATATACATATATATATATATGTATACATATATATATATATGTATAAATATGTATACATATATATATGTATATATGTATACATATATATATATATTATATGGAAAAATGCGCGCATGAAAAGTAATATTCTTAAGATTTTATTAAACCTGGAAAAGTAAAGGACAAGAAATTCAACCTGGAAAATTAAAGAACAAGATATTCTAGTAAAGTAAAAAAATAAGAATTTTTTAGACTTAAAATATTGCAGCTAAAAATAAAATTTGAATATTGATAAATATTTTATTTATTATTTGCATATGTTGTTGTTTATTGTTGAGTTAGAAAGGGTGTCAGTCGCTGGATTGAACTTATTTCCCCCCCCCCCTATTATTTGCATATATTTATGTAGTGAAAATTGTTTGAATAAAATTAATTCATTAGTTAGTTAGTTAGTAGATGGAATTAATAATTTTATAATTTACATAAAAATTAATAATTTTATTATATCATAATTAGGATCATTTAATTTTTTCTAACTCAAAAATAAACAACAACATATGCAAATAATAAATAAAATATTTCAAAAGCCTTCAATATAGTGTATATATATTGATCGTGCCTTCGGGACAAGATCAAAGTGTAGTATCTGTTCCGGCAGATACTGCAGCTATGATTAGCTAGGACTAGCTATGACTAGCAAAGACCAGATGTGGGGGCAACCCCACATGCCTGACCTTTAACCAGCTCCCATTTCCCACCTCTCGGGAGCTGGTCCCCTTTTCCCTTCCCCCTCCCTTCTCTCCTCACATTAAAAATTGGCCTTGTGCCTAATTTGCTCGGTGGGGGAGCAAATAAATACCATCTGTTCCGGCAGATGCTGCACTTGAGATGGTTTGTACCAGTCAATGGAGGGGAAGCCCTCTATACTGGGACAATTATTATTTTTGGTAACCAGAGTGACCCCTTTTAGGGGAGCTGGTTTTTACCTCACATAAAAACGGCCTTGTGCCTAATTTGCTCAGTGGGGGAGCAAATAAATACCATCTGTTCCGGCAGATACTGCAAGCTATGACTAGTTATGACTAGCTATGACTAGCAAAGACCAGATGTGGGGGCAACCCCACATGCCTGACCTTTAACCAGCTCCCATTTCCCACCTCTCGGGAGCTGGTCCCCTTTTCCCCTTCCCCCTCCCTTCACTCCTCACATTAAAAATCGGCCTTGTGCCTAATTTGCTCGGTGGGGGAGCAAATAAATACCATCTGTTCCGGCAGATGCTGCACTTAAGATAATTTGTACCAGTCAATGGAGGGGAAACTCTCTATACTGGGACAATTATTATTTTTGGTAACCAGAGTGCCCCCTTTTTGCCTACTTTTAGGGGAGCTGGTTTTTACCTCACATTAAAAACGGCCTTGTGCCTAATTTGCTCAGTGGGGGAGCAAATAAATACCATCTGTTCTGCAGATGCTGCACTTAAGATAATTTGTACCAGTCAATGGAGGGGAAGCCCTCTATACTGGGACAATTATTATTTTTGGTAACCAGAGTGCCCCCTTTTTGCCTACTTTTAGGGGAGCTGGTTTTTACCTCACATTAAAAATGGCCTTGTGCCTAATTTGCTCAGTGGGGGAGCAAATAAATACCATCTGTTCCGGCAGATACTGCACTTAAGATAATTTGTACCAGTCAATGGAGGGGAAACCCTCTATACTGGGACAATTATTATTTTTGGTAACCAGAGTGCCCCCTTTTTGCCTACTTTTAGGGGAGCTGGTTTTTACCTCACATTAAAAACGGCCTTGTGCCTAATTTGCTCAGTGGGGGAGCAAATAAATACCATCTGTTCCGGCAGATACTGCAAGCTATGACTAGCTAGGACTAGCTATGACTAGCAAAGACCAGATGTGGGGGCAACCCCACATGCCTGACCTTTAACCAGCTCCCATTTCCCACCTCTCGGGAGCTGGTCCCCTTTTTCCCTTCCCCCTCCCTTCACTCCTCACATTAAAAATTGGCCTTGTGCCTAATTTGCTCGGTGGGGGAGCAAATAAATACCATCTGTTCTTCAGATGCTGCACTTCTATTTCTTGTTCTCTTTCGGTGGAGGAGAAATCCTTCACGACTGAGACAATTTTTATTTTTGTACCTTTTCTCCACGTTAAAAAACGACCCTGGTGTCT
>NC_136500.1:120973201-120985701 GCF_053919585.1 Euprymna scolopes | reverse complement strand
CTAAGAGAAGGCCAACAACCACAGAAAGTAACAGAGGGTATAGGTCGTGTGCATTGCGACATGAACCCGGAAAAGATTTTTGTCCAGGTTTTGGGAAGACGTATTTCAAATGCAATAGAAAGCACCACTTTGCAAAAAGATGCAAATCAAGAAAAAAGAATATTCAGTTTGTTGGAAAACAAGATGATAGCGATAGCAGTAATGATGGTTTGGACTATGGACACATGGACAGTGTGACCACGAAAGAAGGAATCAATTCCATCAGACGTGAAGTGATAAAGGCAGAAATGATGGTCAAAGGAAAGCCGGTTGTTTTTCAGCTAGATAGTGGAGCCTCAGTGAGCATCCTGAACGAGAAACATGTGGCGGGAAGAACACTTGAGCAGTCCAATAAGACCCTTGTCATGTGGAACGGGTCACAAATGAAACTGTTAGGAGAACGTCGGATAAAAATGATAAACCGCAAAAATGCAGTGAAGTTTGTCATTGTAAAGGAAGACTTCCATCCACTACTTGGAGCGAATGCCACCCAGCAAATCGCAGTCATTTGTGTGAACAATGACAAATTTAAGAAGGTTGCAAACATATCTCCAAAAGACAGCAGTCAGCACATGGAGAGCATTATATCCGAATTATAGGATGTATTCCAGGAAGAATTGCGTTCGTTACCTGGAGAGGTTTATCTCCAACATAACACCACATGTTGCAGCGGCTCGAAGAATACCAGTGGCTATCAAGGTAAAAGTGAAAGCCGAATTAGAAAGACTGGTCTAAAAGAAGGTAATTGAACCAGTGAACGAGCCAACACCATGGGTAAGTGCCTTATCACTGGTAATCAAAAATAAATGGAAAATTACGGATATGTATTGCCCCCCAGACCATTACATAAGGCTCTTAAACGGGTGCATTTCCAGTTACCGGTACGGGACGATCTCCTCCCAGAACTTGTTGATAGCAAAGTTTTCTCAACTCTTGATCTAAGGGATAGATATTGGAACCTGAAGTTAGATGAAGCCAGCAGTCTCTTAACCACTTTTGCCACTCAATATGGTGTGTGTCGATGGAAGGTTTTACCATTTGAAATTGCTCCAGCCCCGGAAATATTTCAAAGAGAACTATATAATAATGTGGCCGAATTGAAAGGAATCATCAAGAAAGCAGACGATCTTCTGGTGTTCGGGATTGGTAAAACGATTGAAGAAGCAACAGAGGACCATAATAGAAAACTCAGAAGGCTGTTGCAAAGATGTCGTGACTGTGAGATACGATTAAATGCGGAAAAAATTAATTTACAGCAAACATCTGTATCATTCCTGGGTCACAGGATAACCAGTGAGGGTTTACTTCCAGCTCCTGAGAAAATAAAAGTCATAAAAGATATGCCACGGCCAACAGACATTAAGGGAGTGTAACGATTGGGAGGATTTGTGAATTATTTGGCAAAGTTTCTGCCTTACATCTCTGACGTGATGGCTCCAATTCACAACTTAACAAAGGTAGATGTGCCATGGACGTGGTCTCAGATCCATGAGGAAGCTTTTGAGAAAATCAAAAAGTTGGTGAGTGAAGCGCCAGTATTGAGATACTATGACCCCAACAAAACCATTGGTCGTTCAATGTGATGCAAGTGAGAAAGGAATGGGGGCTGCATTGCTACAAGAAGGTCAACCCTTAGCATAGAGAGAGAGAGGGGAGAGGAGGGGATAGAGAGAAGAAGAGAGACAGAGTTAAGTAGCATTGTTCCACCACCCATCCATCAACACCCTCACAAACACCATTACGAGGTCATATTCACTTATCTCTCCCATGTGCGGCCATTGTTTTTTAACAAATGAGTGGCAGGTAGACTTAAACAGTTCTCCATTGTAAAAATTAACAAAATAGAAAAACAATCTTATTTTGAACAATTTTGTAAAAGGCATTCTCACAAAAAACTTTCACATTATTTAACCTCAATATTTTTTACCAGTAACAGTTTCTTCCTTTTTTTTTTAAAAAAACAGACAAAAAAATCAATAAAAAACATTTTCAAATCAAAAAAGTCCCATTATGTTTTAGCGTTAATTGTTACCTAACCTGAAAAAGGACATCTCAACTGTTCATGAAATATAGTGTTGAAATAGAGTTCTATTTTTTCAAATCTAAACTGAAAAAGTCATTAACATTTTACAAGTTTCTTACATTTGCAAAGTCAAAAGCAATTTTTTAAAAAGTCCTATATTTTAATAAACCTGAAATAAAGATCAGATAAAGAAATGTTAGGTATCTCTTTTTCTTCCCTTTTTTCTCTCTTTTAAATTTATTTTTCGAGCTTCGTGTTTGAAGGATTTTTTAAAATGTTTTTTTCATATAATAACAAGATGCATAGATATACACACATATAGATATATATCTTGAGAGAGACAGAAAGAGAGAGAGAGAGAGAGAGAGCGTGAGAGAGAAAGAGATATTGCATATTCTCGAGACACTTTTTCGTCTCTGTTTTTTTTCTTTGTGTAGGACACATTTCTTTTTTGTCGAAGGGTTGTTTTTAAATACTCTTTTTTTATGAATCGATCTTTTGTAACTGTTTTTTTTGTATGTGCAAGACAATTTTTTTTTCAAGTTATGAATTTTCTTTTTGAGTGCGTTTTTTTTGTGCGCGTGTGTACTGGTCTACCATTTTTTTATTTTAATTTTTGCCTGCAATATTCAGTTCATTCAGTTTTTAAAGACCATGGACCATTTTGTTATTCGATTCATCTAGGGATTATTATTTTTGCTTGTGCCGTGGGTTTAAGGGTCGAAATTATTTCTATGCTGGGAAACAATATATCTTGGTCATAGTGCACCATTCATACCACTATCAGCCGGTCACTGAGGTGTGACCGATAGACGTGTTATAGTAAATGTCTTAAAGCGGTCTCGGGAAGATATAAAGATGGCCGTCGTTAGGATCTGTAATAGGAAAAGCTGACCTGAGATGTTGGATGTGCTGGGTGGTTCCTTCTTCTCCCAGAAGACGTCTTGACCTCTTCACCCTCGGTGGCGTTCTGACTGGAATTTTCTTTCTTCATTTTCCGGAAAGCTTCATTGTTTGAAGGAAGGCATTTATGGCAGACACAAGAAAGACGACACGCGACACAATTGTAAGATATATGGGACATAACTGACTATTTTATTTTACATTAGATACAATATATATTACAAAAAAATCTTTTACAATTAAAACTGGACAATAGGCTTTTCAAACCTAACTAATCTACCCTAACTAGTTTTGAGGGAGGGGGTGTTCCCCCCTCCTCGTTTATGGAGAGACAAAAATTATGGTGTTCACCTCATGACAGCCCGAACAGAAAGAGAGAGAGAGAGAGAGAGAGAGAGAGAGAGAGAGAGAGAGAGAGAGAGAGAGAGCTCTAGGAAAGGGAATTATGGGAAGGTGTTTCTTTGTATCTCTACGCACATGGCCAAATCACCACCCGGCCATGCTGCAGAGGGCGTTAGAAACAGTGGTACTAAGAAATAGAGCCACATTGCTACAAAATAACAGGATACTGGTCCCTAAATATTTGCAAGCGGATATTGTTAGAAAAATGCATTATGGGCACCAAGGAAGTTACAAATGTAAACTAAGAGCCAAAACCTGTTTTCTAAAATGGCATCAATAATGACATCAACGTGATGAGGCAGCAAGAAATTTCAGAAGTTCCTAACTGCTGAGATCCTCATGACACATGACATCCCTGTGCGACCATGACAAATTGTAGCTATCGACATTTTCAGCCTTCACGGTATGAATTACCTCCCCATAACTGATTACTATTTCATCCACAAACTATGGGGACTCTCTCGCAAGGAAGTCAGCGATTGTATCAAACAAGGAGTGCCAGGAAGGATTATCAATGACAATTGCCTACAGTTTAGCTCAGAGCATTTCAGAAACTTTGCCAAAGCATGGGATTTTTAACACATCAACTCTTCTCCCAGATGCCCACAATCGAATGGCATGGCCGAACGCTCCATAGAGACCGCCAAAGCTGCCATGAAGAAAGCTATACTTAGCGGTCGAGACATAAGCATGAGTCTCTTGTGTCTCATATCGATTCCATTAGACCATGTAATCCCATCATCGGAAATTGGACAGTAAACTACTCGCTAAATGCGTCAACGAAAATGTCCAGAAAGAGGAGATTCAGGAGCGCCTACTACTGAGAATCTTTTCGCAGAAAAGTCAACATGACAAAAACGCTAAGGACCTCCCTGATCTTAGCGCAGGACAGCGGGTGCTAATACAAGAGCAAGACACTAAAAAATCGTTAAACAAGTCTGCACTGGACCGCGATTCTACATTGTGGAAGCCTCAACAGTACAGGTTCTTCGCAGAAACCGCAGGCGCCTCAAGAATGATGCCCACATTTCCAACCCAACACAGGCATTTCTACAAAATACACACCCGCATAACACGCAGTTCACACAACCTCATATTCCAAACATACATCCTGCAGAAATTTCCAGCACACGTCGCAGCATCTGCACTCCATGTACAGAAACACACAAATCCGCATAGGAAACATTCCAGCAACAGCAAACCAGATGCTACAATCAGGAAATCAGGTCGTGACATATAATAAGACCTATAGGTAAGGTTCATACCTGAAGCCATTTCCAGTGAACTCTGACTGATCGTTCATTTCTTTTATGAAGAAGGGATGTCAACATATGAGTTATCTTTCCTTGTTGTAATTCTTGCTATACGAGTTACGTCCCTTATAAAAATAAAGATGTCTTCCTTGAGAAAACACGTCTCGTTTCGTTTCATTAATATAATACGTTCGTACTAATAATAATAGAAAAAGATACAACACAATCTTTGATAAATAAAGGAACAAAGTTATACGGTGATAAAATAATTTTATTTTCAAACTATCGAAGTTATTCAGCTGTGAAATAGTTCAAAATGTAATTGAAAGTTATAAAAATGTAATAGACAATGCATACAAAAATATTTTTTAATTCTTAATAATTTTAATGGACAACTTATTATTTTTAAAAGTTCAATATTTGAAAAATAAAGGAATAAAGTTATACGTTGATAAAGTAATTTATTTTCAAACTATCGAAGTTATTAAACCGTTAAATAGTATTAAAAATCGAATTGAAAATACACAATAAAAAATACCAAACAATTTAAACATGACAATAAAATTAGAAAACGTGGGAATATTACTATTGTAGAGAAATATTGTCAGAATGTCGATAGTATCTACCAGAAGCAGTAATATATGTGTGTTATTTGTTGAAAAGCAAAATCAAAATAAAAAATTACAATGATTGTAGACAGGTGTTGTCAATATATCGATTGTATGAACAGGAAACTTCTATATACAAAAACATGACAGAATAGAATAGACACTAAAATGATTATTCTTCCTAAAATTAATATATGCTTATTTATAGTTACAGATAAGAATAGTTCTTAAATAACTTAGAGTACCTCATTAAAATTGCATATAGCAACCTTAAAGCATGATACGAACCAAAGGAACATTTATCCTATCAGATTGTCTGCGAGAACGAATCGTGGATTAACAGGAAGTTGGTCTTAGTCATCGCAAAATAGTAGGAAATCTTCCAATATTTCACCACTTTCTACTGTTAATGGAATGATTGCACAATTCATGATAGGACAAAGAGTTCATAAAATCTCATCCATATCGCTGAGAGAACTGTGTCTTGTGAAAAGAAATGTTGAAGGGCATCCTCTGTGCAAGGCTTATGACATTGCAACACAAGTTTAGATCAGTCCCATAAGAGCTGTCAGCTATCTTCACAAGCTGGGCTGCTATAGTAGAGCTGCAAGAAGGAAACCTCTTCTTTGTCCTTCGAATATTAAGTGCAGAAAAATTCGGCTCGTGAGATGTTTGAGAGACGTCATTTTCTCAGATGAGTTACGATTTGCATAATTTCTCGACAGTGAAAGGGTATGGGTCATGAGATTTCCTTAGTTTGACATAAAAAGCGCGCAGTCAACGCTAAAATATGTTTTTATTTTCGATTATGGTATGGGTGCAATTTGGAGTGATGGTCACTCAGAGCTGCTGGAGTGTGAATGACACATCAATTCTGATAAATGTTTCGATATAACATAAAGGACTCCTACTAATATTCTCAAGTGGTGAAATGAACGATGGTAACTTCCTATTTATTAGATGGAGATCCTGGTTGGTTGGTTGTTTTTGTTTTACGGCATATCGACCCTTTTTTGGTTATTTAATGCCGAATCCAAACATTTGAAGAAAAATATTTTAATAGAATATATTTGTTGTTTTTAAGTCGGTTTCTATTTAACCCATATTTGGGACCCTAACAGGTACTACCACTCCGGGTCAGAGTGGACCTGGGAGCAATGGCAATTAAAGAGTGGCTCCACACTCCTCAAAACCCGCAAGCTGGGCCTCACCACTGGATATAGTTTAAGGTCATATCCAGGACCGGAGATCCTGGACACTTTACTGTAACGAAACATGGGTTGAGTGAAAATCGGATTATTAAACTTCCATAGCCAAGTCAGTACCCGGATATGAACCCTATCGAGAACGTTTGGACATATTCGACCAAAACCTCTATAAAAAAGGAAGCCATTTTCTAAGCATTAACGTCTAGCATTATTGCATCAGTCATAGTAAGAAATTTTTCAAGATGATATTCGTCAACTGATCAGTACCATGTCAGAGGGTCCTAGCATTAAAAACAGCAAGTGAAGTGTTAATTATTAAATTTGAAGTGTTAATTAATAAATTTGAAGTGTTAATTATTAAATTTGTGACCATTTATTTTTTATTATGTTCAATATATTAGATGTACAGATAAATTTCATTATAAATTTCTTTTTGAATGAAATTCAATTTTTGCTCATTTTCTAAAACTTGAGCTTCAGTAACATGTCTATGCTTCTGTTTGTGTCTATTTTTTCTGTCTTGTTTGTGTATGTGGTATTTGTGAAAATGAACTCCAGAAAACATGTGGACAATATCGATGATATTCCAAAGAATCTTTAATATATGTCATTTGTTGAAATAATCAAAACTACATGACATTAAATAATTGTAGGATATCGATGATATTAATCAGAAATTTAAAATATATGTCTAGTGTTTGTTCAAATATTAACAAGTTGAAAAATACTTTAAAATGTATGTGCAATGTTTGTTGAGATAAAATCCAAATCACATAGTATTAAAATCCTTTAACATTTTACCAAATAATTATGAGAATAATTAATTTCTAACATATATTTTTATAAAATATTTCTTCAGGGTTCAATTACCTAAACTACGACTATATGCCTGTAAAGTAATGATTGTAGAAAACAGAAATTACTTATTAGATATCAAAGTTTTTGATAAGCTTTAAAATATAACAAACTTTTCAGGTTGAAAAATACTATCATACATAAAGAATTGTAATACCTAAATTTACAAGTTTAAAAGATATCATAGCTAAACAAATTGTAATGTAAAAGTCAATGACGCCAATATTAAATAATTAAATATTTATATGAGTTTCATAATTTTATATTCACTTTTTATCAGGTGATCCAGAGTTTTAAATAAATTATTTAGGGGTTGTGTGATTATTTTTTTGTGGCGTCCCTTCGAGAATACCTTCTATAGTATGAATCTCATGCCTGGTCATCGTGTCAGGTATCTGATTCGCGTGTTTTCGGTATAATGAAACTGGATTGGGCTTCAAAGAAATTTGGCACATTGGAAGGTTGCTGCTTGAATCAAAACTATCCACCTGATACGCAATTATGATGAAAAAAATTATAATGGATGTAATTTTTGAAAGATTATATTTTTAAGATTTAAATTCCATTTTCATACGTTGTAGTATAGCTTTTCCCTTTTTATTTTATTTTACTTCAAAGGAAGTTCTCAGAAGTCAAGGGGCTCACAACCTGAGGCTAACACTTGAAGTCTATATAAGATACATAGATATTCGAATGTTCCATTTAAGTTCTTTATCTCTCAAAAAACTGAGTTAGTAAAGAAATTGAGAACATAATTTTCCTCTCCCCAATTAACCATTTTCATACGTTGTAGTATATATTTCATTTTGGTCTCTTGGTCTTACCGAATTCCAGGACAAGAATTTATATAGTCTGGTGGATTATTCAGCTTCGTGCTATTACTTGGAGTAACATCACTTGGAGACGATGAACCATTCCTCGTAAAAGCTAATGTAGGTTAGTCATAGCAAGGAGATCCTTTTTGGTCAGCAAATACTATGTGATTTGGAATATTTGATCAGGGTTTTATTCTATGGAAAAAGCATTCTCATGCCAGGTTCTTCTGACAAATCTCTGTAGAGAAACCTTAGACACTAAAGGGCAGTATCTAATAGGCTTTCAAGTTCTCTCCTAGTAGGTGTTCAAGTTCTCTTTAGTAGGCATTAAAGTTCTCTCCAGTAGGCGTTCAAGTTCTCTCCTAGTAGGCGTTCAAGTTCTCTCCAGTAGGCATTCAAGTTCAATGTGAATTCTTATATGTCTAACAAAATTCGATTCATCAGAACAAGAATATCCACACACTTCACAAGAATGTGGCTTCTCCCCAGTGGTAATTCTCATTTGTCGCACTAACAAAGATTTTTGAGAAAAAAATAGCCACACACGTCCAAAGAATGTGGATTTTATCCAGTGTGAGTTCTAATATGTATCAATAAATTTGATATTTTAGTACAGGAATCTCCACAAACTTCACAAGAATGTAGATTTCCACAGTGTGAGTTCTCTTATGTGTCATTAAACTTGTTTTATGAGCACAAGAACCTCCACAAACTTCACAAGAAGATGGTTTTTCCCCAGTGTGGGTTCTTGTATGTGAAACTAATCTTGATTTTTCAGGAAAAGAACATCCACACATTTCACAAGGATACAGCTTTTTCCTGGTGTGATTTCTCATATGTATAACTAGCTTTGATTTTTTCAGAACAAGCACATTCAGAAACTTCACAAGAATGTGGCTTTTCCCATTTTTTAAATTTTACTTTTGTTAGTTTGGAAACATCAAGGGACTTCCTCCTAGAACTAACAATTAACTCTGTTACAATTTAAACTTACATCAGAAGGCTCTTTTAAGAATTGACACTGTTCTTTTTATGGCTGCTATCTATATTTCATTACAGCTTGGTCTTCCATGGATTGCTTTTAAGTATTTCTGAAAATTCTTTTTTATTAGGCCAGTTGCTCCCGTCACAACCGGTATAATGTTTATTTCTTTCAGAAATCATGTCGTTTTTATATCATATTCTGGGTCCTGATATTTTGTTATGTTTTCCGGTTCAACTCTATTCAGGTCAAAATCATTTCGAACTGTGACGTCGATAATGAGAGCAGTTCTTTTGAGTTTCTCCCATATCACAATATCTGGTTTGATGGCGTTGTATTTTATGTATCTTCCTTGTCGTTTGTGTATCTGCCTGCCATATGCCTTTTCCATTTGATGTTATTGTCTATTCTTGTTTCACTAAGAATGTGGCTTTTCCCTTTTCTGTTTTATTTTACTTCAGTTGCAGTTCTCAGAAATCAACAGCCCCACATGGGACTAACACTTGAACTCTGTATGAGATACATAGAAGTTCGAATATTCCATTAAAGTTCTTTATCCCTCAAAAACTGAGTTTGTAAAAACATTGCGAACATAATTTTTCTCTTCCCAATTAACAATTTTCACTTGAAGAAGGTGCACCATTCCTCGTAAAAGCTAATGTGGCTTAGCCATAGTGAGGAGATCTTATTTGGGCAGTGAATACTATGTGATTTTGAATATTTGGTCAGGGTTTACTTCTATGGAGAAAGTATCCTCATGCCAGGTTGTTCTGACAAACCCCTGTACAGAGAGACCTTAGAGACTCGATAATAGTGTTTAGTAGGCATTCAAGTTCTCCCCCCAGAATAAGTCCTCATATGCTTAAATGTTCCTTTTATGGCTGTACAGAGAAACCTTAGACCCTTGAGGATGTGTGAATTCTTACATGTCTAACAAAATTTGATTCATCAGAAAAAGAATATCCACACACTTTACAAGTATGTGGCTTTTCCCCGGTGTGAGTTCTCATATGTCTCACTAACGTTGATTTTTGAGAAGAAGAATAGCCACACACGTCACAAGAATATGGCTTGTATCCAGTGTGAGTTCTTATATGTATCAATAAATTTGACTTTTGAGAGCAGGAATATCCACACACTTCACAAGAATGTGGCTTTTCCCCAGTGTGAGTTCTCATATGTGAAACAAGCTGGGATTTTTGAGAAAAAGCACATCCACACACTTTACAACAATGTGGCTTCTCCCCAGTGTGAGTTCTCATATGTGTCATTAAACTTGTTTTCTGAGCACAAGAATATCCACAAACTTCACAGGAATATGGTTTTTCCCCAGTGTGGATTCTCATATGTGTCACTAATGTTGATTTTTCAGGAAAAGAACATCCACACACTTCACAGGGGTACGGCTTTTCCTTGGTGTGATTTCTCATATGTATAACTAGCTTTGATTTTTCAGAACAAGTATATTCACAAACTTCACAAGAATATGGTTTTTCCTCAATGTGTATTTTCATATGTTTTACTAAGTTTGATTTTGTAGAAGAAGCATATCCACACACTTCACAAGAATGTGGCTTTTCCCCAGTGTGAGTTCTCATATGTGTCAATAAATTTGATTTTTGAGAACAAGCATAGCCACACACTTCACAAGAATGTGGTTTGTATCCAGTGTGAGTTCTAATATGTATCAATAAATTTGACTTAAGGGAGCAAGAATATCCACACACTTTACAAGAATGTGGCTTTTCACCAGTGTGAGTTCTCATATGCATTACAAGTTGTGATTTTTTAGAAGAAGCATATCCACACACTTCACAACAATGTGGCATTTTCCCAGTGTGATGTCTTATATGTGTCAAAAAAGTTGTATCATTAGAACAAGAATATCTACAAACTTCACAAGAATATGGTTTTTCCCTAGTGTGTGTTCTCATGTGTCACTGATGTTTATTTTTGAGAAAAAATATCCACACACCTCACAAGAATGTGGCTTTTCCCTTTTTTGTATTTTACTTCAGTAAGTTTTAAGAGATCAAGGGGCTCCCTCCTGGAGCTAACACTTGATTCTGTTATGATTCAAATTTATATCCGAGGACTCTTTTAAGAATTGATACTGTTCCCTTTGTTGCTGCTATTTGTATTTCATTACAGCTTGGTCTTCTAGGGATTGCTTCGTGTGAGTTCTCATATGTATAACTAGCTGTGAGTTTTTAGAACAAGCATATCAACACACTTCACAAGAATGTGGTTTTACCCCACAGTTTATTCTCTCATGTTAAACTAACGTTGATTTTTTTAGAAAAAGGATATCAACACACCTTACAACAATGTGGCTTTTACCAAGTGTGGGTTCTTATAATTATTACTGCTTTGTATTTTAAAGATCAAGAATATTCAGAGTTCACAAAAATGTGGCTTTTCCCCAGTGTGAGTTTTCATATGCATCACTAAATTTTATTTAACATAAAATACAAACCTCACATGAATATGGCTTTTGCACAGCGTGAGTTCTCATATGCATGACTAACACTGATTTTTTTAGAACAAGAATATCCACAAACTTCACAAGATTGTAGCTTTTTTTTCACTGACGACGTGCATGTTTCACTAAAATATTTTAGAACAAGATTACCGCCCGAGTTGTGAATAATATGATAATTTGTCCTTGGGTGTTTGTCTAAATTCACAGACGTTGAAGCAAATTTCTGAACATTACTTTTAAAGAGTTTATTATTTCTTTTTATCTTACGTTTGTAGGATACATTGCTGGATTCTATCGTTTTCCGTAGTTTATAGAATATTTTTTCAAATACATACTATTTTATTCACTTCCATGTCTTCATTAACAGCTGTTTAAACAGATTTGAAAACATTACGTTTTTTCTATGGCATATCGTACTATATAAAATCCAATGTTTTGCCAAAACTGTATACTTTTCAGCAATTTGTCTTTCTATCTTTTCATACCTTTTTACTTATGTGACCATTAAATGCATAATTCACAAATAAACTCTTTGAGATTTACAACTTTCTCTATTATCGCAGACAATTTTTTAATACTAGAATCCCAAAAAATACATTTTGAAAAGTCCTTTGTAGCCTATATATATATATATATATATATATATATATATATATATATATATATATATATATATATATATATATGTGGCAATAACTTTCTATAGAATAATATTTAAAAAATGTAATGATCCTTTGAAATTCATTAAAGTTTTTTAAGCAGGAACATCTGTAAATAAAAAATACATGAAATTCAATATTTTTAGTATCATCATTCATATATTAGTATTCTATTTTTTGTTATTGCCATTCTTATAGGATTGAACTCATAAAATCAAGAGTACTCTCCAGTTTTTTTAAATATTCACATGAGAAATGGCGAAGGACAGGT
>NC_136500.1:120820701-120965701 GCF_053919585.1 Euprymna scolopes | reverse complement strand
CTTTTAGGCATTTCTATTATAAATATCTATTTCGTATTCAATTCATTAAAAAATAAAATATATGAAGCTGTAAAAATCAAGTTTATTTTTTTAGATAAAACATTTCATTATTATTTGAGTTTGTCGAACTACTGTTAACATTCAAGGTGAGAATAGTATTCCGAATAATCCAAATCCCTATATAAAAAAGTTGTAAAACTAAATATTTCACATAAACAACTCAAATAAAAAGAAGGACTTTCACAAACGGTGAAGTCAGTCAAATGAAAAAACTAGATTTAAACCAAGAAATTAAACTATGACCACAATAGGTACAGGCAAAAATGTACGGGCAAAAATAGGGGGACCTAGTTTTGAAAGCCGATTTATTATAAATTTTTGTAGGTTTCCGACTACTTTTTGATTGTATTTGAAAGATTAAAGACTAAATTTAATTTTCTAAAGAAAAAAATATTTGTACACGTGAAAAAGAAAGTTATGAAAAATGTTTTCACGGCGAGCTACCCAACTCAGCTAAATTTTGAAGTTAAATAAATTCATTGTAAAAATCCTTTAAAAGATAAATAATAGTTTTCTGGGTCTATTTCAAAGATAATTAGTAAAGTCCTAAGATATTGAATTAAATAATAATAATAAAAAAAAACACCTTGTTTGTGCAAAAAAAAAAAAAAATTAATTAGCCCTCAAAAAGCAAGCAATTTACCGTTCACCAAAAACGCAACAAACTAAAAAAAAATGTAAATACGATTATCAGCCAATCGAAACGCTATTTCAAAATGAAATCATAATAATAAAAGGAGGTAGGTGTCATATTATGAGTTATGTCCCCTTCGGTCAACTCTTTAATATAAAACAATACAAGAGTTGCGTCCCTTGTGGTTAGTACAAATAAATACATGGACTTGCTCCATGGCTTATCACGCTTAAATGTATCTTGTCTTCTGGTGTCTTTTTTAATAAGGTTTATTCCGTATCATATAATGAAACAAACATAATCGGACAGTAGGAGGGGCGTCAGATTTCTTTTTCTTTCTTTCTTTTTTTCCAGACGTGCATCCATACTTTCCTATTCTGAACGTTTGTGTTAATTTTTATCATTTTTTAATTTATTTTTTTTATGTTCCTATTTTTAACTTTTTTAAAAAATTATTGTTCGAGATTATATAAAAATTATGTTTCGCCGAAACTTTCCCATTCTTGCGAGCAAGGAAATTATTAAACTCTTGCATATAAAAATTATGCGAAATCTGTAATTTAAAAAAAAAGTAAAAATAGTTTTGCTATTATAATTTTTTTTGTGTCAAAATATTAAATAAACAACGCTTAATTCAATGGTAATATCGGTAGTACGAGAAATTCCTTTTTCTTCGAGTTATATAATTCATTAATTTAGGGGCTTTTTTGTAATGTTCCTGTAAAAATTATTTTATTTTTTTATTGTGAAAATTACGATGCTCTATTTATATATATAAAAAAAGCAAAAATAAGTTCTTGCGTTTTTTATTTACTACTGAAAACCATAACTTTAGTAAAAGTTGTTTTTTAGCAAAGGTATTTTTTGTTTAAACAAAATAATACATTTTCACTCAGATTTAAATAAAAGTAATTAATTCATTATATTCCGCGACCATTATTTGATAGATACTGAAAATTTCATTAAAATTAGTTAATTTCCTGATTTTTGGCGAATTTTTAAGTAAAGGGAGGGGTCAAAATGTTTATACATTTTGATCATCGGAATTCATTTTGCCCGTATCTAGACCACATGAATACGTTATGGAACTTGCAACTTATTTGGGTCGAAGTAGACGATGATTTCAACTCTTGTTAAAGTTTAATGCTGATTCATCTGTTGCTGCTGATCATCTCTATTGTCTTTTCGTTGTAAGTTGGCGAAGTGGTTCACTGGTTAGTGGTTCAGGTTCACTAATAGTAAGTCTCGCACAGAGAAACATCATTGTGTGTAATGATGGCGCTGCTCTTTCGTTTCAGTAACTTTCATATAGACACTTTCGTTCCGGTTTCGTCACTCACGTGTTCCAATCTTATTCTTACACATCCATGCACATGGTGACAATCTTATTCTTACACATCCATGCACAGCATGACATGGTGACAATCTTATTCTTACACATCCATGCACAGCATGACATGGTGACAATCTTATTCTTACACATCCATGCACAGCATGACATGGTGGCAATCTTATTCTTACACATCCATGCACAGCATGACATGCTGGCAAGCGGTATTATCATACAACACAATCTTATAATGTCACAGACAATTTAAAAAAAAAAGAAAAGAAAAATAAAATAGCGAGTAAAAAAAAAAGAAAGAAAAAAAAACGATTTTTTTAATCTGAACGAATTTCTTTTTCTAACCTCCCACGCCACACAAATTGTCTGTACCTTTTTTCTTCACACTTTCTTATCGTAATGGCCACAATTTCATTACAAGTTTCTAGATTTGATTGGGGCTCGACATGTATTGCCGAATCATTCAAACTATTTCGACAACGAATGGAATTTACTTCACCGTCAAAGTGACGAAACACGAGGATAAAGTCCCTCTAATACTTCTCGCGACCGGCGAAGAAGGTTTACGTCGGTATAATAGTTGGGCGATGTCGGATGATGATCAGAAGGATCCACAAATAATATTTGCTGCATTTTTAGAGCAGCTAGAACCGGCAACAAATCACCGCGTTTGTAGACTGGAACTCGGAAAATAATAGCAGAGACCAAATGAAACAACAGACATCTTCATCAACAGATGTCGACTGTTGGCAAAGAAATGTGATTTCAGTGCCGACGAATTAAACGAATGTCTTGTTGAGTTACTAATTGCCAGCACACCAATACCTGAACTGCAAAAGGAACTGTTAAACAAACCGAAGGGTTACAGAATCGAGGAAGCTGTTAGATTAGCCCGTTCACACGAGGCTTCAGCAGTTTATGTCAACCAGCTCCACCAGTTACAGGAATCACCACAGATAGCCACAATAAGGCGTGGTACACACCAGTGGCAAGGGATTGGCCGAAAACGCGGAACAACCTGCAAAAATTGTGGACACAGTCACCGTTTAGGCAAAGAACACTGTCCTGCCAAAAATGATATATGCCACACATGTGGCAAAACAGGTCACTGGGCTACAGTTTGCATCTCAGGGAAGCACAAAACCAAGAGACAAGAAAGGCCCTGGCATAACGGTCATAACCAACAACGGGAGTTTGGCAAGAAAATAAACAGCGTCGCCAAACACGATGACCAAGCCATGACTGACATAGGCACGGCAATGGAGAACCTCACCTTTAGCTTCATCACAACTAACAGCGGAAAGTCAGCAAACATGAAAGATCCTTGAAATGAAGCATTTGTTGATCTAAGTATCAAGTTAAAGGAATATCCAGGCACTCATACCTTCAACCTGAAAGTAGATACAGGGGCACAAGCAAATACATTGCTTATCCGCATATCCCACAACATGTACCCTAGCAGTATAGACGAAGCTGGAAACCCAATGCCCGGATCACTCACCTCAACACAATGTCTGTTAACAGCCTACAACAATACCAGGATAAACTGTTATGGCACCACAACTTTTAGGTGGAGTAATAAAAACTCCCCATCGCTGGATACCCAATTCTATGTGGTTGATGTACTGTTACATTGTTATCATTATTATTATTATTAAAAGTGATTCTCATGGTATTCATATATATTCATATATTCATATATATTCATATAAAAATGATATTCATATATATTAAAAATGTTCATACTTAGAAGTGTAATAGAAGCTCTTAGAGTGAGGAAACAGTGTTCAGACAGTCTTAGTGTTCATATTGTAGATATGAGATATGTACGTAAAGACATTTTAAATCACATGATATAGAAAACATATAATGACAATTTCCACTTTACCTTTTTGGTAGAATTACAACACAAAGACGACGTTTATAAAAACACATGATGGGTTTATTTCTATGGACCGGCCGGTGGCTTTACTTTCAGGAATTCAAAGGTTCACATTCTAATGTTTCAAAAGTGACCGTCTCGCTTCTAGACGTTCGACTCCCATGTCTGGACCCAGACTATCGTCTGTCTCTTTTGCTTAACTCTAAAGTTTCTAACTATATCGAGAACTTCCCATTTTCCATGACGGCATGCACATGTTAAAACATGTGTCTTCTTTCACGTGTTCTGGAAATGCGTGTCCAAAACTTTTCCCTTTGTTTACAAAAGGAATTTTAACCTATATTCCCAGTAACCTATATTTCCAATATGTTAAAAACATGTTTATTAAATTATCTTATAGTTGCATTCCTCAATTGAATGTTCATAACAGAATTGACAATGCACATTCTTTTCTTAAACTATTTTATCTCTAAGCTAAACAATGGTTTGTTTTTTTACATTCCATTTGCTAATTCTCTTTCGTAATCTATTTCTATACCTAAATTACGAGGTTCGAATCTCGTCTATTCTATTTCATTTTCAGTTTAACTAAATCTCTCTATTTTTATACTTACATGAAAAGGGGACAGCCCTTATCATGTAACAGTACCAGGAGCAGCCATATTGGGCATGCCAACATCAGTGGCTCTTAGGGTAGTGACAATGAACAGTGCCATCTCAGCGCAGCACCAACCCATCAATAGTGTAGCTGACCTAATGCATCTATACCCTGAGAGATTTGACCGTATTGGTGAATTTCGAGCACTCACAAGCTTGTTGTCAACCCCAATGTACCATGCCACATAAACCCACCAAGAAGGACACCTATAGTCATGCACGGAAAAATCAAATCAGAACTCGACAAGATGGAATCGCAAGGAATCATTCGCCGCATCAACGAACCCACAAACTTGGTAAGCTCTCTCACTTATGTCACCAAATGTGACAACACAATTAGGGTTTGCTTAGACCCACGAGCGCTAAACAAAGCTCTCATACGGCCATACTACCAAATTCCAACTGTCAACGAGCTCAACCACCGATTTGCAGGAGCAAAATTCTTCTCAAAGTTGGACGCTAAGTCTGGGTACTGGTCTATAAAGCTCGACCCTGAAAGTCAGCCACTAACAACTTTCCAAACACCATTTGGAAGGTATTGTTTTGAACGACTGCTATTCGGGTTGTGTGTCAGTCAGGAAATCTACCAACTCGAGATGGACAGAATACTCGAGAAATGCACTGGTGCTTGTGGTATAGCTGACGATATCACCATATATGGGTCGACAGAGCAGGAACATGACAAAAACCTAAGACGTTTCATGGAGGTCGCTACCGAAGAAGGCCTTACCTTGAACTCGGAGAAGTGCAAGATCAAATGCCGTGAAATATCCTTTTTGGGAAACCTGTACACACCCACCGGACTAAAACCAGACCCGGCGAAGGTACATAACCTACAGAAAATGCCTGAACCACATAACAAGACGGAACTACGACAATTCTTGGGTATGATGACATACCTGTCTCGTTTTGTCAAGGACTTCAGTTCCAAGACAGCAGTGTTGCGTGACCTATTACACAAGGACTTTGCTTTCAAGTGGGAACCACACCATCAGGTAACTTTCAAAAAGATGAAAAGTGAAGTATCTGACACGTCCCTGCTCCACTATTTTGACCCTAAAAACCGATATACATGCACTGTGATGCGAGTTTACATGGAATCGGTGCAGCTCTGCTACAACCAGATGAGGAGGGCACTCTATCACCTGTCACATATGCTAGCAAGAGCCTCACACAGACAGATAGAGATACGCATGTATCGAACGTAAGCAACTGGGCATCGTATTTGGCACACAGAGGTTCCACACATACCTCTATGGCCACCATTTCCAAGTCGTCATTGACCACAAACCCCTCACTATGATCATCGACAAACTGCTCAGCCTCAGCACGTCTGCAAAGAATGCTAATAAAACTCCAAGTATACAACTTCAGGCTCACATATAACAAGGGATTTGACAACATCTTGGATGATGGATTATCGCGCCTACCACCACCTTGTAATGCGGACCCTATCGAACTTGATGTCCGGGTTGATGCAGTTTGTTTTTCCACTAATTACATCGAACAGCTAAGACAGTGTACGACAGCGGATCCTCTGCTTAACCAGCTGAGAGAGACAATCATCACGGGATGGCCAGAGACAATCAAGCAGCTGCCGACTGACATTAGAGTCTTCTGGGGCCTAAGAGATCAGCTCTCAATTGATGATGGTCTTATCCTCAAAGGACAACAAATCGTCATCCCCCATACACTTCAAAAGACATATTAGAACAACTACATGCTGCTCATTTAGGACAAGAGAAAACAAAACTCCTTGCCAAGTACACTGTTCATTGGGTAAACATAAACGAATTCGCCAAAGAATGGGGCTTCCATCATGAGACCACGTCACCTCGGAGACCACAAGGGAATGGCTTCATAGAACGTCAAATAAGGACTATCAAGAATATTCTCAAGAAAGCCAAACAGTCGGGAACAACTCCTGAGATCGCACTGCTGCACTGGCGCTGCGCCCCAATTTCAAGTGTTATACCAAGCCCTGCACAATTACTCATGGGTAGATGAATCAAATCTCCACTGATCACCAAAATCGGAAACGACAACCGTGATCAGGATCAGATATACAGCACATTCCAACAACGCCAGCAGAACCAAAAGAGGTATTTTGACCGACATGCACTTAAGGAAGATCTACCACCCCTATATCATGGTCAACAGGTAAGGGTACAGAATCCTGTGTCTGGAAGCTGGGACCCAGCGACTGTAGTATCCCAGGTAGATGGTCACCGCTCCTATCTCCTGAAGAATGTCAATGGGCATGTGCTGCGAAGAAACCGACAACAGATAAGAAATATTCCAGTGACGCCTACCCCACAAATGTCGTAAGACCTCCCCAACACAGCTCCACAAAAATGTGCAACGTCTGTGGATCCACTTGTGTGTGCATCCTCGACACTCAAAAACGTACCCGTATTGTAGGGTGATATGACCACCATAAAAATGAACTCATGATGAGCAAACACTCATAACCTCCCAGCAAGCATCTCATAGGGCAGAATAATCCTCTGCTTCGCTGTAGCTGTTCAGGCAGTCTACCCTGAACCAGCTTTTCCATTTTCTTTGTTTTGTTTTACATACCTAAGTCATCTTTGTTTTCAGAGAAAGGGAGATGTAATGATAGCGCTGCTCTTTCGTTTCAGTAACTTTTAAATAGACTCTTTCGTTCCGGTTTTGTGATCTAACTTTTGTATGCACTCACGCAGGCGCATATCAATTAATCAATAAAATGGGGCGCCATTATTCAGTTCCCTTCTTACCAACCAAACACGCGTGTTCCAATCTTATTCTTACACATCTATGCACAACACAGCATGACAGACTTCCGCATTTTGTAGACGTTTCAGACTTTTGTTGTTATGTGATGTTTGGTTGCATTCGTAAATTATCACGTAAATAATATATGCTTTTTACTCCTGGAATATCTCTAAGGAGGTCAGTAATTGCTTTTTGAAATAGTTCAAGAGCTACATATATTCCTAAAACCATGCGTTTGTATTGGAATTTTTTGGCGAATGTTGTAGTAATCTGTTGAATTTTTCAATTTCTAGTTGGTGATATATATTCAAGAGGTTTAGATTACTGGACACAGTAGAGACATTTAATCGAGCAATTGATTCATCCACGGTCGGTATTGGATATTTTATCATTTGGATGGTTTCAGTTTTACTTTCTTATCTCGATACAAATACGTACATCATCATTTAAGGAAGGGTTACAGCAATAGAGCTTATGCATAGTGTAAGTCGTGACCTTTTCTATCACATCCATTTCTTGGATATGCTTTAGTTCTGTTTCAGCGTCCTTCCCTACGGTGGGGTTGTGCCACTTGAGTCATACAAATAACCAGGTTGGTAGCTGGAGGTATTAAGTCACAGAGAAAGATATACCTACAGTCTTCATTAAGGTATGCACGTAGGAGAAAGAAAAGGCGATATTAACGTCAAGGGTGTGAGTTCCATTATAGAAACGTTGATTAAATTTGAATACATATTAAAGATGAAGTTTGGCTCCGAAATATATTTAAATTTTAAATTTCAAACAAGTAAAACATTTTTTTCCTAATATCACGTTGTGATTTGGCTTTCAATTTCACTTGATGGGTATTTATTTTATTCAAATTAAACCAACGTTTTTACAATGTGACGCACACCCTTTACGTTAATCTTGCGTTTCCAACGCACAGTTCCATTATTACAAAATACAACCGCTGAGAGACAACGCGTGGCTCTTAACAAACAGATTTTCCTTTCTCCAACTTTACAACATGGCAAGAAAGAAGAAGAGAAAAAAAGAAAGAAATCAACATACCGAGGATGGAGTTTGGCCCCAAAATATATTTATATGATAAATTTCAAACAAGTAAAATATTTATTTTTTCTTCCTAATATCACGTTGTGATTTGACTTTCAAACGCACTTGATGCGTATTTATTTTATTCAAATTAAATCAACGTTTATATAATGTAACTTTCAAACGCACTTGATGCGTATTTATTTTATTCAAATTAAATCAACGTTTATATAATGTAACTCACACCCTTGGCGTTAATCTAGCGTTTGATTCTGTGGTACCAGTTTTCAAGAATTCTGGCGAAAGAACTAGTCCAGTAAATTATCGCCCCATTAGCCTCCTCCAACTTTTCGCCAAAATATTTGAGTTCATAATTAACCACGCTCTAGTCCATCACCTTACAGATGCTAAACTTCTAATCGACCAACAATACAGATTTAGGCAAGCACGTTCCACAGCAGACATCTAACTGTAATCTCTGAACATATATACCATTCACTGGACAAAGCAGGGGAAGGTAGGATAGTAGCTAGATATATCTAAAGCTTTTGTCAGAGTATAGCATGAAGGTCTTCTTAGGAAAATCAGATCATATGGAATCACTGGAAGAATACTTAACATAATAAAATTCTTCTTAGATAAGAGAAAAATCCAGATTGTCCTCGACGGTCGTACATCTAAACAATATGATATAAATGCGGGAGTGCCTCAAGGGTCTATCCTTGGACCTCTAATATTCCTAATATTCATAAATGACCTCCTTGAAAAAATTGTCTCTGAGATGGGTAACAGACACGACAGGAAAGCAAATGAACATATATCTAAAGAAATGGCAGAAACACTAGAGGATGACCTTCAATCTGTAGTGGAATGGGGGACAAAAATGGATGATCACATTCAATCCTGCCAAGATTAAACTTGTTTCCTTCAATAATTACAAGAAACCTTCTCTACCACTAATAGCAATGGCCAAAGACTCTTTATTTGAAAGTACATCTTTTAAACTCCTCGGCTTAATATTCACAGGAAACATGAGTTGGAACAGTTACATTGAGAGCATTGCCAGGACCGCTGTGAAGACAGTAGGTTCTCTCTACCGTGCTAGAAAGCTACTAACGCCTGAAAGTACTCTGTACCTCTATAAGGCCACTATTCGCCCATGTATGGAGTATTGTTGCCATATTTGGACTGGTGCATCTGCTATTAGTATCTCTCTTCTAGACAAGGTTAAAAAGAGAGTCGCCAACCTGATAGGTCCTGAACTGTCATCTAAGCTGCAGCCTCTGTCCCATCGATGAAGTGTAGCATCCCTCTGCTTGTCCTACAAATACTTTATTGGTGAATGCTTCGACGAACTGCAAGCACTTGTACCCCCTCAACATAAGTACTCCCGACAAACCCGGCAAGCAGCTAAATCCCACCCCTTCACAGTAGAGATCCCCAGATGTAACAGAGCCTTCTACTCCAGTAGTTTCTTCCCCAGAACCTCTAGACTTTAGAATTCTATTCTGGATTCCTAGTTCCCCAACTGTACTGACATGCAGAAGTTCAGGTGTAACGTGAACCAACATCTTGCTGCCCAACATCCCACATAGTACCCCTGTAGATTATATCCCTATATAAAAGTGGCTATATGCCTTGTTTGGGGTGAAAATGTAATAATAATAATAATATATATATATACATATATATATGCATAGATATACATGAATATACATATATATATATATGTACATATATATATATGCATATATATATATATATATATATATATATAATTTTTTCTTTAAAGAGATTACACTTGCTCAATCATTATGAATACTTTTATTCAGAAGCAGTCTACGTGTGTTTATAAAATTGTGGTTTTTAAATCATTAATATATTTTTTTTACTTTTCTCGCCAGATGTAATGTAAAATTCCCCGGTTCTCAATTATCAAAATGAAAATAGAATAAAGACAGCAGCTTGGTTGGCGAGTAAAACATGCTTGAACACTTTTTATGTATCTTATATACATTATTATTCTCCTGAAAATTATTTTTTAGTACGCAATTACGACAAATTTCACTTGGCCATTTTGGTACACCAAAAGTTGTTATGTATCAAGTGACGTATAAAAAAAAAAACTTTCTACAGAAAAAAGTTAAGTTTTTTACATTTTTTCTCTAGCGAATAAAAATAAAATTGGATTTTCTAAATTAAAACGAAACTATGGATGGAGTACTGCTGCCACATCTGGGTAGGAGCTGCTAAAAACAGCCTATCCTGCCTTGAGAGAGTAAAAAATAGACATTGTGGCTTAGTAAAGGATGCCTTTTCTCTTCCCTGCAACCTCTCTCTCACAGAAGAGACGTTCTGAGCCTGTCTTTGTTTTATGGTTATTTCCATGGCAAGTGCTCGTCTGAGCTCCAATCTCTGGCCCCCCTTCGCCAATCTTTCATGATAAACACCCGTCTAGCTGAAACCACTCTCAATAATTTTCCCCACACTTTATCTGTGCCTAAATCCAAACGTAGATTCCATAAACAAAGCTCCTTTCTTAGAAGTGCACGCCTGTGGAACTGTCTTCTGTTTGCTTGTTTCCCACCTGACTACAACTTAGATATCTTCAAGTCCAACATAAACAAATTCCTAATGAACCGCCCCCTTAAGTAAGGCACATTATCAAATCTCCAATACTAATGATTACTATGATATTATCTCATTGATTACTGTACACGCAATAACCCTTATCCCCGAGTAGCCTCTGGGCCTTGATAAGTGGTGACTGTTAGAAAAAATTGTGTTGACTCTTCCGGAAATAAAGGATCGTAGTTATTCCCCTTGGCCGGAATTAAAGATTCCGCCATACTGATTTCTCAAAAACACGTGTATACTTTTAAGTTGATGAAACCTTTACGAAAGGCATTCCTGTTTACTCTCTTTTATCTCTATTTATCATTTCAATTTTATCAACTTAAAAAAAAATTTTATCAACTTAAAAAAAATGGACAAACTAATGCGTCCAGACAGATGCGACATAGAACCAACAACTCCAAATTCGGAAAAAATCTATAAAAACTGGAAATTGAAGTTCGAGTATTACTTACGCACTTTAAACAATGAGGAAATAGAAAATAATGCACAAAATCTCTTCGCCTTGATTAATTCAGTTTCAGTGACAATATTCGAAATAATAAGCGATGCGACAGATTACAATGTCACTATAGAAATGCTAGAAGCTTTTTACATAAAACCGGCAAACGTTATATTTAACCAACATCAACTTCTGATGAATAACGGTTTACTTCCTCAATAGTTGAGCCAAACATGGCTTCGTTTCGGGGTTTGAATTCTTTAACCAGCAGCAATTCCGGCACTGATGATTATGAAAGCAAGAAACGCAAGTGTATGAGAATAAGTAAAAAATATTTAAGTTTAAAACTTTAAAAAGCAGATAATTTTATTAAATCGTTAATCAAGAAATGTTACAACTATTTTTATGAATAATAAAATTTAAGAATACATTGAATAATGTAATTGCGGGAACTGACTTTATGAATAACATTTTGCAAAAGTTATTTCAAATTCTAAGGAAATAGATCGCTAAACAAAGGTAATCAATCGTTTTAGAGTACAAAGAAATAAATGAAAAAAAGTCTTATACCAAAATAATAATTCCAAACAATATTAAAAGACTAAAATATATTATTACAATTGACGTGATCCATGTTTGAGAAAATCAGCATGTTTACATTTAAGGAAATAAATCAGTAAACAAAGGTAATGAATAGTTTCAGAGTACAAATACATTTTAAAAAGTCCTAATTCAAACAATATTAAAAATAAAGCAAATTATTACAATTCGCATGATCCATACATTTAAGAAAATCAACATGTTTACTTAAGGAAAGAACAGTAAACAAAGGTAATGAATAGTTTCAGAGTACAAATAAATTTTAAAAAGTCCTAATTCAAACAATATTAAAAATAAAGCAAATTATTACAATTCGCATGATCCATACATTTAAGAAAATCAGTATGTTTACTTAAGGAAAGAACAGTAAACAAAGGTAATGAATAGTTTCAGAGTACAAATAAATTTTAAAAAGTCCTAATTCAAACAATATTAAACATAAAGCAAATTATTACAATTCGCATGATCCATACATTTAAGAAAATCAACATGTTTACATTTCAGTGGAAATACATCTTATCATCAATCGTTTTAGATAATTATGTAACACTGGAAGAAACTTTTGCTCTTTGGTTACATTTTCGAATTCGAGATTTCTCTCATTCTTTAAGTGAATGACTAAAGACTAATTTTCTTTTTCCCAGTTTACTATTTAACTATAATAATATATCTTTTTATTCGTAGTTATTCAAATGGTGAGATTTGTTTTAAGATTGCGATCACAATTATTAGTATATCTCTAGCACTTAGTTCACGGTATAGTTTGTGAAATTTTCTTTTGTAATTTATGAAATCCTGAAGATTTTAATAATATTCCTATTTCTTTTCATTAGGAACCTTGATTTCAGTAAAGCAACTGGCCCTGACGGCATTCCAATTAAAACCAACACAAAGTCAAGTATCTGCAGAATGTCTTCTTGGTTCCTCCTCTTCTCTTTTCTCTCTCCCAACAATCGAACACAGCATATAATAACAAAACTCTAAAGCACGTCTGACAGCACTGACTTCTGCCAACAGTCTGCCCCTCCTCTTAACAACACAGGCTTTTTATATCGCAAAATCGTTCACCTCTATTTGCATATTCTTCTAACTCACGTGATCACTACTCTATAAATAAGAGTCTTGACCATTTCTTTTCTTTCTTTTTATTTATTTTTGGTGACCGACCCCCACGTGATCTATCCAGGTAAGTCACGCATTTCTCCACACTCCCCCCTGATCTCATGATCACAAACAGGACATGCGGGCAATCGTCGTTGGCGGGTACTCCTTCGAAGAAGCACTTCCTCATTGCTGTTTTCTTCATTACCACCATCATTACTACCAGTCTGTTCCATTATCCCGTCTCGTGGTTCCATAGGCGGTGTCTCACAATCAGGGCAGGGGGGCAGTATCCGTCTTTGTCGGGTACTTCTCCGAAGAATCGGAGGCGTCATCTCCTCGGTATGCTCCATCATCCCTTCTCGCGGGGTTTCGCAATCACGGGGGGTGGGCAGTATTCGTCTCTGTCGAGTATTTCGATGAGGCATTACTTCCTTGTGTCCATCGCTCTCCTCACTATTGTCATCAGTATGTCCCATCATTCCCTCATCTGGTTCTGTTGGTGGTGTTTCTATGCTCACCTGAAGGGGCAGTAAGTGATCAGGATCATCTCTGAACGGTGTGTGATCCTCCTCATCGTCCTCAGAATCAGAAGAGGTATAACAAGGGCGGATATCTTTTACGTGACGTGGTATGCCACCAATCAACATGGTCTGAGGACTTATGATTTCATCTATTTTTCCCCGGAAAAATTTCGTAGTGCACCCAGCATTTGGGGGTTTTATCCAAACAAGGTCTCCCACCTGATATGGTGTATTGACAACACTCACCACTGATGGTATGGCATCAACTCCTTTCACACGCTGTTCATATTGGTAAATCCCATTGGCTGGTGCAGTTGCTGGTGTTGCATTGTCCTTGGGTGTTATATTATACCAGTACACAGCTTCTGGAATAGAGCACTGCGTCCTGGCTGCAATTCTTTTGATGGTGCGGTGACACCGTTCTGCTATACCATTACCCTCGGGATAATATGCACACCGATAATGCATTTTAATCCCCCATTCGTGCACGAATTTCTGAAATTCTTGACATCGAAACGTGGCGGCATTATCAGTCAGAATTTCAATCGGGGCACCACGTTCAAAAAAGACGGCTCTCAACTGTTGTATAATGCTGGCTGCATCCTGTCGTGTCAACAGGCGCCATATTGTGAAACGCGTCGGGCCACAATCCGTCATGGTCAAAAAATGTTTGCCCCCATAATGTGTTATGTCCATCCCTACTCGCTGCCAGTTGCCCTCCACCACGAGCTTCCCTTTTTGCCATTGGGATGGTGCCGGATCAATTCTCTGACACTCTTCACACGAACGTATGGCTGCTTTCACTGATGCTTTTGTAGTTGCAGGGCATACTCTTCGGACAAAATATGCAGTCCTCTGAATTCCAGGATGTCCAATCTGCTGGTGTATCATACGGATCTGGTCAGGTGTTAATTGATCCGTTAGTCGCGCATGTTTGTTGTTGAAGATCGGATCCCTGCCTCATTGCATCGATCCACCTCTTTGGTACTCGAGTCAAGCTATCAGCCAAATTCTGCATCGACGAGACTAACGTAATGTCTACCTGCAAGCTGTATTCATCAACTAGACGCTTAATTATTGCTAGTCTCCTTCGTACTAGCATTTCACTTGCAGCTCTAGTCTTAACTCGAGCCTTTCCAGTCAAGGTGTCGGTTAACCAATGGTAAACACACAATGAGTCAGTGTGGAGATGCACAACATTAGTCTGCCATTGCAATGCGAGATTAAGACCTTTTAACGTGGCATCAAGTTCTGCCAAATTTATATGTTGGGCATCATTTTTCGGACGAAGCCAGCATGCATCTTCCACAACAACACCTAGTTGCTCCAACACGACACCTGTAGCCAACGAACTTGCGTCAACCCATGCATTTAGTTCGTTTCCAGACACTTGCCACTCACCCCGGGCAGGGTCATTCCTATGCACTCTGGACAACATTTCAGCCATCATTTGTTGGAGAGAATCATCATCCGCAACATCGTCCCATCCTTTTGTTACTGTAGTCACTCATCTTTTCACCACTCCTGTTGCCGATCGGAGCCATCCACAGACAGGTAGATGTCCTACCAATTTACCACAGATAGAAAACACAGTACGTCTTGTTAATACATTGGGTAACTTTGGAAGTGGGCTCCCTCGTTCTCATCGCAACGTATTGCCCTCCTCCCAGACCTCGAGGCCTAGCACGGGCACTCCATCCTTTAGGCGCTTAGGGTCTTTGCTTATTAACCCAAACGCTTTCAGTTTTATTCGAACTGCATCCGCAGACATTATGTCCTCATTAACATAGATGTCATCTATGTAGGCTGAAGCAGCTTTTGCTGTGGTCTCATCCTGCATCAAAACAGTTTTAATAATGGTTGTCATAATCAAGGGTGCTACGTTTAGGCCAAAACCCAAACGTGTCAAACAATATAGTTTTCCCTTGAGTAGTACTGTCTGAAACGGCCATAATGACTCATGGACACGTATCTGCAGGTAGGCCCTCTTTAGATCCAGAAGTGCTACATTGCTCCCTTTTTGACGCCACTCTCTCAGTTTAGCAGCGCACACATCTGCGTTTCCGGTAAACGCATCAACATGCCGATTCAACTCTCGGTAATCCATTACGGGACAAATTTTTTCTTTGGTAGGTTGTTCAACAGCCATGAGCGGAATTAATCCCTTGGGTGGTCCCAGACGTTCCTGTGGGTATGGTATTAACCAACCGTTGTCAATCAACATCTGAAGTTCTTCTTCATATGCGGCCCTATTCTTGGTAGAAACTGCATACTCTGGAATCGTGTTGCACAGCCGATCTAGTTCCTGGCCCATGGCCCGTTTCCACTTTGCAGTCCACACCCTTTCGTTGTCATCAAATGTAGCACAGAAGTCCTTTTCTTCAATCGACATGGCTGCACAGACGTCTTTCCCTTCTCCAAGCCTGATACCTCTAGCTGCTGTGATTGTAACGCCTCCTAGTGCTTGTATTGCATCAATTCCAAGCAACATGTCGTAGCCAAGGGGTTTCTCCTGCATCACCAGAACGTCAACTTTAGCTGTGTCACCCTTCTCAGTGCAGATTGTGACTGTCCCTTCACCACAACATACCCGTGATAAGCCATTGATGGTCATAACGCCGACTGGGTTCCTCCGCCACACCGGACAGCAATGGGCACTAACTATAGACCGGGAACACCCCGTGTCTATAAGTGCTGAACACTGCACATCATCAAGTTTAACGCTAATGACAGGCAATCCTGTGTTTATTGGTTGGCAGGGGGCAAGGGTAGCGATAGTACCTTGCCCCCAACTTCGTTTCCCGAACAGTTGCGAGATATGTGCCCAAACTTATTGCAGCGATAGCATTGCACTCGTCTCTTTGATTGTGGATATACACCTCTCCTATCACTCCGGCACTCTTTAGCAAAATGATTGGCCTCCCCACATTTATAGCACACTGGGGTGGCATGCTTATTACTATCTGGAAGAGAGTCCACATTGCCTCCATGTCGAAAACGAGCTGCTACTGCAATTGGTTCCTGTTCCTTACAGATGTTTCGAGCTCGGGCCAATAACTCATCAGTTGACAATTCATCGATTCTTGATGATGCCCGCAACAGTTTACTGACCTCCTCGGGTAGGCCTACCAAAAAAGCACAGCTTAATATTTTATCGTTGACCCCACCAAACGGTACAGATAATTTTCGCAGGTCGGCTAGGTACACGTCGACTTTTTCCTTGGGTTGAAGTGTCCGGCTCGTGAACTGTTGCCACGCAACAAATGGATCTGTACCAAACGCTGTATACAGGCTCTGCTTGATTTCATCCCAGTCTGGTTCATCCCCGAGTTGTTGGTAGACTGCATAGGCCCCTCCGGTTAGCCTCAAAGGGATAACTGTGGCTGGTTCTTTAATTTTGCACAGTTTACAGATTTTCTCTGCCTTTTCAATCCATTCAACGACAGCCGGTCCAGTGGTAGATCCGTCGAACTCGGGTATTAAGCGAATGTCGAATCTGTCCATTGTTAGTAACCGCACATCAAGCGCCGAAATAGCTTAAAACCAACACAAAGTCAAGTATCTGCAGAATGTCTTCTTGGTTCCTCCTCTTCTCTTTTCTCTCTCCCAACAATCGAACACAGCATATAATAACAAAACTCTAAAGCACGTCTGACAGCACTGACTTCTGCCAACAGTCTGCCCCTCCTCTTAACAACACAGGCTTTTTATATCGCAAAATCGTTCACCTCTATTTGCATATTCTTCTAACTCACGTGATCACTACTCTATAAATAAGAGTCTTGACCATTTCTTTTCTTTCTTTTTATTTATTTTTGGTGACCGACCCGCACGTGGTCTATCCAGGTAAGTCACGCATTTCTCCACATAGTGTTGAAAAAGCTACAACCAGAACTTGCCCCCAGACTTACAAAACTGTGTAAGCGTTGCCTTAAGGAGAAATGCTTCCCAACACCCTGGAAAACCTCATCAGTATGTCCTGTATTTAAGAATTCAGGTGAGAAGTTATCTCCCTCTCAGTTCAGACCAATAAGTCTCCTGTGTGTCATGAGTAAGCTGTTGGAATCCATATTAAATAGAGAAGTAGTCAACCACCTCAGCAGAAATAACCTTCTTAGTGACATGCAATCTGGTTTCCTGGATCTACAGCAGATGTGCTAACGGTTATATCTCATAGGAGTAGTGAATCTCTTGACAAAGGCTTCCTTTCTAGGGCAATTACTCTTGACATATAAAAGGCCCTCGATAAGGTATGGCATAAAGGTCTACTTCACAAGATTTCCAGCTATGGTATAACTGGAAATGTTTTCTCAATTATTCAATCATTTCTCTCTGATAGGTTCATAAGAGTAGTGGTTGATGGGCAGAAATCAGAGGCCCACAGTATTAATGTTGGAGTCCCTCAGGGGTCCATCCTAGGCCCAACTCTCTTCCTGATCTATATCAATAATCTCCCAAAACACATACTTAAATCATTCATTGACATCTATGCTGATGACACGCCCATCTATGGCAACACATCAAAGGCCGTAAATGACAAAGTTCTCTCTGATTCTCTCTCCTCTGATCTTGAGCAAGTGGTACAGTGGGGGAAGATGTGGCTGGTTACTTTTAATGCATCTAAAACCAAGCTCCTATCTTTACATCATCAATGCTCAATCTGGCATCAATTGAAATGGATGGCTCCCATCTTGAGGTGACTCCATGTTTTTACAAGCTTCTGGATTTGATCTTTACTCTTGATCTGAAATGGAACATGTACATCAAGTCTGTTGCCAAGGTTGCTGTGAAAATGGTGGGATGCTTCTACAGCTCCAGAAGATATCTCACTACTGATGCAATTCTCTATCTATATAAAAGCCAAGTACATCCAAGGATAGAGTACTGCTTCCACATCTGGGCAGAAGCTGCTAAAATAGCCTATCTTGCCTTGACAGAGTACAAAATAGACTTCGTGGCTTAGTGGAGGTGCCTTTTCTCTTCCCTGCAACCTCTCTCTCACAGAAGAGACGTTGCAAGTCTGTCTGTTTTATCATTATTTCCATGGCAAGTGTTCGTCTGAGCTCCAATCTCTCACCAATCTATCACGATAAACACCCGTCTAGGTGAAACCACTGTCAATAATTTTCCCCACTCTTTATCTTTGCCTAAATCAAAACGTAGATTCCATGAACAAAACTTCTTTTTTAGAAGTGCGCGCCTATGGAACTGTCTTCCGTTTGCCTGTTTCCCACCTGACCACAACTTGAATGTCTTGAAGTCTAACATAAACAAATTCCTAATTAACCGCCCCCTTAAGTAAAACACTTTATCAAATCTCCAATACTAACAATTACTACGACACTATCCCATTGATTACTGTACACACAATAACCCTTATCCCCAAGTGGCTTCCAGACCTTGATAAGTTCTGACCACTATGTAAAAAAATGTAATACATAAGACCCTTTTCTCTCTCAGATTTGTTAAAGCAAGCATTATCATCATCATCATGAGAAATGAACTAAAAAAAGTTACCTCTTTTTTACTCCCATGTCATTATAACATTTCTTATGTTTTCAAAATACATAGATGTATGAATTGTATAACCATACTGAATGGTGTATAACCTATTTCCAACTGTTCTTTCTGTTAAATATTCTCAGAACTTACTGCTGCTTTTGATATTCAAATTTTTACATATTTACACACTGCATGAAGTCGCATAAATAATTAGCCAATCACTGCCAAGTTTGTCATAATCTGTTGCAATTGACAATCAGAACATTACATTATTGATGTCAAGTTGCTCATACTCTTTTGTCATTGAGGGAGACCATCAGAACATTACATTATGATTTCTCATATGTCTGACTAAATTTTATTTTTCAGAAGTAAATATCCACACATTTCATAAGAATATGGTTTATCCCTTTTTTATTTTTCTTATTAGCTTGTTCAAGATGAAGATACGGGCATCCTACCGAATTCCAAACATTCACCACTAACTCAGATAATCCGAGAGATCTTTTTTAAGATTATTACTCTGCTTTTAAATAAAATTGATTGAATCTCTCTTGCACTTGGTTCACCAGGTATATTTTCTAGGTAGTTTTTGAAATTCTTTTTCATGAGTCCAGTTGCTCCTAATTACTTGAATGATCCGGTGGTAGATCCATCAAACTCGGATATCAAGCGAAAGTCGAATCTGTCCATATTTTTCTTTTTTTGTTTTTGAATCACCGCTTATCACGTATTGAAATACGTTATAATTAAATAACTCAGGTGTTATTTATTCTGCACTTCAAATCATCAATTTTTTGGTTAAATTCGACACTTGTAAAAATTTCCTTCTTAACGCGACAATCTTTCCAGCTGACTTCCACGCATCTGCGTAAGTAACATGCCTTCTCTCAACTCAGTTCGTGTTCACTTCACGTCCACTTTTATAGACCAGTCTCCTTTGCATAAACACTCAGTCACGTGAGTATTCACCCTAAAATAAACTGTCTCGCCATGTTAATTTTTCCTTTCTTTCTCTTTCATTTCATTCCACAACCGACCCTTTGAATAATGCAGACGTGCTAGTCAAGTAAGTCACACATTTCCCTACAATTCCAAAGAATTATGTTTTAGATAATAAAATGTGTGTTCGAATGCGTAGCATAAACTTACATTAATTGAAACATTTTAAATGAAAACAATCTTATTTTACTTCAGTTTTCCGAATATGATAAATAAATAGTTCCAAATTTTTTGTTCATGCTTCTATAATTACTGATATGATTGAGATCTTCCCAAGATTCCAGTTTATTTCATGTTGTACATACGACCTTGGTATTTCATTATCTTTTCTCTCTCATCTCTATTAAATCCAGCAGGATTGGAGACCCTTACTTCCACTAAAGTTGCATCATTCTCTTTCTTGTCTCATGTCAGGTTTTATGGCTATATTTTCTAGGTACGTAGCCGTAGGAATTGGATAGTCATGGGCAAAAGATTACTTCTGACTGTTCTCTCTGGTATATATTCTTTCTATATATTCTCTCTATATATTCTTTCTATATATTCCTAAGATTTGCTGCTGCATTCGATGTTCAGTTTTTTGCCGATTGTCTAGTGAAGATATTTACACACTCCATTGTGTCGAGTCATATAATAGGCACCCCCCAGCAGAACCTTATACACTCTCTACTTCTGTGTAGCAGAATCTACACTTGCTGACATTACATAAACCACTCATTTTCTCATCGAGCCTTGATCTTGGGAAACCATTACGATTCTCTCCTGGTTGTAGTGAAGCGATGCTATTTTCTGCCCAACTATGGAGCCTTATTAATCTATATAATCATGGATTAATTCATCTAATAACTACTGGGTACGCTGTTGGTTAGTCATTTATTACAGTTTTTTTTGCAATGGAAGTTCTTTGTGTTTTTCTGGCGACTCTTTTGAGAGAGTTCTTCAGTAAACATGTTTTCTGATTCTGTCTCATCTGTAAAAATGTTTGGTCAGTTTCGTGGACATATTCTTTCTGTCGCTTGTTTTATGGTGTTTGTGTTTTAAGATTTAGGTTTTGGGATCTCATCACATATTGTTTGGTGCTCAAGATAGTTCTGTAGTGTGATTTTCATATTTTTTACTAAACTTGATTTTACAGAACAAGTGTGAGTTCTGATATCTATATGGGAATTTTTGGGAACAGAAATATCTGATTATACAAGAATATAATTTTCCCTATTCTGTAGTGTGAGTTTTAATATGTCTCACTAAACTTGTTTTTTCAGAACAAGAATACCCACACATCTCACAAAAATGTGGCTTTTCCCCAGTGTGAGTTTTCATATGCCTTATTAAATTCGGTTTTGTAGAAAAAGAATATTCACACACTTCACAAGTATGTGGCTTTTCTCCCGTGTGAGTCCTAATATGTCTCACTAACAATGATTTTTCAGAAAAAGAAAATCCACACACTTCACAAGAATGTGGCTTTTCCCCAGTGTGAGTTTTCATATGTCTCACTAAACTTGATTTTTCAAAACAAGAAAATTTACATAGGTTACAAAAATGTGGCTTTTCCCCAGTGTGAGTTCTCATATGCTTAACTAAATATGATTTTTCAGTACAAGAATATTTACACAGTTCACAAGAATGTGGTTTATCCCCAGTGTGGGTTCTCATATGTCTTGCTAAATTTGATTTTTTAGAAAAAGAATATTCACATATTTTACAAGAATGTGGCTTTTCCCCAGTGTGAGTTCGCATATGTTTTACTAAATTTGACTTTTCTGAACAAGAATATTTACATAGTTCACAAAAATGTGGCTTTTCCTTAGTGTGAGTTCTCATATGTGCCGTTAAATGTGATTTTTTTAAACAAGAATATCCGCATATTATACAAGAGTGTGGCTTTTCCCCAGTGTGAGTTCTCATATGTTTCACCAAACTTGATTTCTCAGAACAAGAATATCCACACTGTTCACAAGAATGTGACTTTTGTCGGCTTTGTACCAGCATGTTTGATTACAATGTATCATAAAACAAATATATCAATATACTTCTGGATTATATAATTGTACTTGGAAAATGGTTACAATATTAAACACAAATATAAATGAATGAATATCGCAACTTGTACAAATATATGACAAAATTTTTCAGTAAAAGAAATCTTCCAACAAATGTCTAAATATATTCATGTAGCTGTTGACTTCAACATAAGTCAAACATTGCCTGTAGAATAATGTTTAATATAATGGTCCATTAAACATTAATAAATGCGTTAAACAGGAACATCTGTAAAGAAAAGAAATTAATTCAATAGATTAAGTTTACATATTAGTATTCAGTTTGCTTATATATAGTAACATATATATAAGTCAATATATATATATTGTAATATACATGGATTTATTCATTTATTTAATAAGGGAATATATCATTGAATTATATATTATAAACTACACTCCTCCTATATCACAGAGTTCCCCAAAACAGACTCAATAATTTATTTCACTTTTAATGTAACGCTAGACCTCACATTCCTATTATGTTACCTAGCCTCTACTCTTCTTAGAAGCATTAGGCTTCGAAATACCATGGTATAAATAGTCATCACCCACCCAACACCCTAATTTATTATATATGTCCTTATTAAATAAATAAATAAATCTATATATATTACTATGTAGTTTTTATACCTTCATTTTCTCTCTTTATTGACTTGTATATTTGTTAAGCCTTTTATTATCCTGACTAGTTTTCTTGTATAGAATTGATTTTATTCTTTTTTAACTCCCCAATATATATATATATATATATATATATATATATATATATATTGCCTAGAATTACATGAGGATATATATATATATATATATATATATATATATATATATATATATATATATATTACATTTTTTCTGTTATAACTTTTGTTTATTTTACCTTGTATCTCTTCATTACAGCTCTTTGGTTAATGGGTTGACACTATGATTTCATGTTTTCATAGAAATTTTTCTCCCATCAACTCGTCTGATGCGAGTACAATCTGATGCTATTTACAAAGAGTTTGTTTGTCAATGATAAACCTAGAGTGTTCCTTTGGGGGAAGAAATTCCATCTCCACGTTGTAACAGGTCGACCATCTATGATCATATATATATATATATATATATATATATATATATATATATATATGAAAGGGTGGGCCAAAATAAGGATCCTATCTTTAAATTTGAATAACTTCCACAAAATAAAAGTTAAACTCACCAAACTTTATGTGTGTGTAGACTGACCTTTCCGAATAAATAAACAAAACAAATTTTGGCCGAAAAACACTTCTTAAAACTTACATGAATTTATGAATTTTTAAAAATAGGACCCTTATTTTGGCCCACCCTGTACATATATAAAAATAAATTTAGAAATACATCCGTTTAGTTATTATTCAACGTTTTTTGTTTTTTTAATTCCAGGAAATAATTGGTTGGTTCCTGTCTGAATGTGGTGAAGATCTTGTGAAGTAGAGCTTTATGCCATACACTATTAAAGACATTTAATATGTCAAGATCAATTGTCCTAGAAAGGAAACCCCCATCGAGTTTTGCTAATCCTATGAGAAATAACTGTAAGTAAATCTACTGTAGATCTAACAAAAGGGAAATCATATTGCCTGTCACTAAGAAGGTTATTTTTGCTGATGTGATTGACTATTTTTCTTTTTAACACAGATTCAAGTAACTTATTCAGTAATTCAGTAATTTATTGGTCTGGACTGAGAGGGAGATGACCGACCATGTGAATTCTTAAATAGAGGACATACCGATGAGATTTTCAGGGTGTTGGGACGCAATTCTCCCTAAGATAATGCTTAAACAGCTTTGTAAGTATGGGAGCTAGTTCTAGTTAAAGTCTTTTGAGCACTATAATTGGAAGGCCATCCGGGCCAGTTTTACTGGAATCAAGGTGTATGATTAGCTTGGCAACATCATGCACAGATATTTGTATGCTGCATAGTGTGTTTTCTGATACAGGGGAAATACTGGGATTAGTGGTCTTGGTACATAGGGTAGAAATAGCTGCAAAGTTCTTGGCTTTGTCTGATGCTGATGAGATTACCTCAGGCCCATTGATTATAGTTGAGATAGAGCACACGATTCTGTTCAGGATCCTGTTTGCTATTTACCAAAACTAGTGGAAACCAAGCTGCTGATCAGCTACTTTGGACTTGACAAAATGAGCATACAACTCTCTCACGTTCCTCATTACTCTTTTACATTGGTTGTTGGCAATTCTGCAAGTGGCTTTAGTCTCAGTACATCTGTTATGTTGGAAGTAATGGAGAAAGTGATTTCTTTGCACAATGGCAGCAGGTGAGAACCATGACTGGCTGTTAGGTTTTTGAGGGTATGAAACGGTCTATACCTATAATACACTATTCTGTCAGGTCTGATACTATAGAGAACACATCCTTTTTAAACATGAAACTCAGAAGTTGATCTGATATAAATTAATGGAAGCTATTCCAGCTAGCCATAGAGTATTGATATACTGTACGATTGAGAGGTACATCCGAGGACTTATTACATTTTGTTTTTATTTTAATTGATACAACAGAGTGGTTGGAAGATCTCAGTGGAGACAGAACAGAAGATGAACATAGCTCTGGGTAAGTTGTGAAGAACAGATCTAGGAGACTTGCATACAGGTGTCACAACATATACATATATATATATACATATATATACATCTATATATACAAATATATATACATATATATATACATCTATACATACACATATATATACATATATATATACATACATATATATATATACATACATACATATATATATATACATACATATATATATATATACATACATATATATATATATACATACATACACATATATATACATACATCTATATACATATATATACATATATATATATATATATATTTATATATATATATATCTCAAATGTATGTCAAAATGTCATAAGTATTTTCGTTACCCCCGTCTCTCTATCTCTTAATATATATATATATATATATATATATATATATATATATATATATATATATATATATATTGTCACGACCCGGTTAATGAATGACCGAATTGATTGGCAATCAGATCGAGACACATAAATTTATTTTATTTGATATCCAATATCTCATATTTATCTTCGGTTAATCGTCGGATGTCGGATCAACCAGCGAAATATATCATAAAGGGGAATGGAACAACAGAGCAATGAATGACGAAACAAACACTCAATCAACGTTTAAAATTCAATAAAGACTTTTATATACAAAAAGGAAGAAGAAGAAAGCTCTGATAAAAAGAATGAGAGAGATAGACGTATTTTTGGGAAAGTTTGCCAGATGTATGCGACATGCAATTACAATACAATATGTATAAAAAGTTTGTGGATAAGAAAAGATATTGGCATGAGATAGGCCAAACTTAGCTGTTTGTCTGTTAGGGTAAACACGGATCATAAGTTCACAAACACGATATCCAAGAAAAAAGTTGAGATGGCGAAAGTCTATCTCTTCCTCGAATCTTAGTTCCAAAGAAGAATATATGTGAGTTCAATCGGCAATACGATTGTATTTGAATAATAATCCACAATTTAATTAATTCAAATCTCAATCAGAATAAATGTTGAGTTCAATTGACAATACGATCGTATTTGAATAATAATCCGCAATTCAATTGATTCAAATCTCAATCTTCGATGAGGTTCGATTCTCGGAGATAATGTTTATGCACCGGGCTGTATCGCTTCTTTTCACCAACTGTTTATTTCTTATTTTCAAATCCCTCGTGGTCCGCTTTTCCCGCCTCAAAAGTTCACTGTCTGGTTGCCATGACAACGTATTTCCGCTCGTTACGGCGATATTCACACCCAACCTCTGCCCCACTTCCCTCAGCCAAGTGACTGCCACGCCATATCATTTACAGAGAGAGAAGATTATCTGGCTGATTAGGTCTTAAGAAGAGAGAGAGAGATAGCGAGATATAGATAGAAAGTAAGTAGAGAGATTGAATGTTTGTTTTGCTCTGACGTCACACAGACCATCAGTATCGGGCACATGGATGGGTTCACAAACAATCTGAGTTCGGTCATAACCAATGGAGAAATCATAACAGAACCTCCCCTCATCATCTGCTCGTTCGAGTGGGTGAACTATTCCACATAGTGAACATTGAAATCTCCATAGACGTGAATATTAGCCAAGGATGAGCAGATAGGGTGTAGTCAATTTTCTCAGATAGATTTAAATCCAATATATCATAAAAATATAAGTGTGCACATCGTCTAACAATAAAACCTATGCTTTATGAACAACACACAAGGGAATAGTATTAATATAAGCCCAAACAAGTTTTGATGAAACTTAAAAAACGAACCGATTCTTCTAGCAGCATAATAGCTAAGTGTAGTATGTAAATCTATAAATATAAAAGCGAAAATGTGTGCATGTATGTATGTATGTTCGCTTTTTGTGTATGTCCAAGAAGGCTTTTTTTAGAGAAGCGATTAGTCGACTCACTTCTTAAAACTTTTTATATCACGCCTAAATGATAATATCTACAAGTTAACAATCAGAGTCGCCTGTCTATTTAATTTGCCCGACTTTCAAAAGATAAATATTCAAGATTTTTTGATCGCTGCATGTGCATTAAGCTTTTTCATATAAAAAAAAGAAGCGAACAGACTCATGGTAAATAAAACACTGTCTCGCACTCAAAGTTTATGTCATTAAGTCGTCAAAAACGGGCACCTACCGTTAAACGTCGCACATTTTTTTCACACTTCATTATATTCCAACTGCGCGTCAAGGCTTCATTTTTTTTTTTAAAAACAAACCCCCGGGACACCCAGCCAATGATTTTTCTTATCGTTTACCCCAAAACACACACACCTACAAACACCTGGGCAACGCCGGGTACCCCCTCCTCGCTAGTTTAAAACAAAAAGTGATCTCCATTCTAAAAATTTAAATATTGGATAATACATAAAAATAGCTGAATTAAAACAATAAAAAAAACGGAAAATCAGGTTTTTTTCCAACAATTCGACCAACATCGAAATTAAATTATACTGTTTTTTATTATTTTATTAGAAACCACACAAGTTTTACTTAAAAAAATCTAAATGTCAGATTGAATAATATATTTTAAAAAGATGTTTTATTTATTTATTTTTTTTAATCGTAGAATCATATACTATTTTATTCATGTCTAATATAAATCATGGTATAAGCAATTTTTTTTTAATTAAATTGCAATAAAAATAACCTTTTTTTTTAACGTTTAAGATTATTTCAAAAGTTAGTGACATAATAGCTAAGTGTAGACTAAAAAAATAGTTTTAAGCGTTAAAACAATCAGATATTGAAACAGCAGTTTTTATGCTCAGTTGTCTCAGAATTCGACCAACTTCGAATTAAATTATTGTTTTTATGGTAAACATGATTTTATCAGAAATACCTCCAGTTTTTTTTGTTTTTTTTAGTATTAAATTTAGTATTTTTAAAAATAAAAATCTAACCTTCAAATTAAGAAATATATTTTTAAGAAAGTATTTAATTGGAGAATTATATTCTTTTTTTTAATTATTCACGTCTGTTATAAAGCATTATGGAATCAATATTTTTTTATGGATTGCATTAAAAATAAACTTATTTTAATGTTTAAGATGATTTTAAAACATATTGAACTGATTTTTGTTTAATGAAAAAAGAAAAGAAAAAATATCTTACCTTTCATTCCAGAAATTCAATACAAAAAAAAACAACAAAAAAAACGGGATCCATTCTTTTTCTCTTTTATGAAAATTTGTTTTGTTTGTTATAATTTCTTTAGTAAATTAATACAACTTTCGTTTTGTGTGTCCAAGTCATTAAGAAATAAAATACATGAAAATGTTAAAGAATCAAAATTAAACGATGAAAACCACGATTTAAAAGTGAAATTATTTAAAGAGAAAATCAACTACTAAAGAAGAAAGAATTTAGGTCATCGTAACACGGTGTCATCATTATTTCGTTCCTCATGTTAAAATGTCCGTTCATTAAAAGTGCGGAATTGTTTTTTGTTTTTGTTTTGTATTCATATAAATGTATTTCACATACATGTTAAAAATACAGTTGATAGTGATCATTTACATGTTTTATTGACCTTTTTCTACTCGAAAGAGTCTTACATATCTGAATTCGTGGTATTTATTACAAACGAACCGAGTGTTTCTAATTCAAACGGTCAGTAGTTTTGTTCAGCAGGAGTTGTCGAACGTGATACTTATGATACAAAAACCAATATCGGAATTTTTGGGGTCGTTACCAAAATCCGTTTTCCATTGTAACAAAAAAAAAAAAAAAAAAAAAAGGAGGCATATAAACAAATTTGTCGGAAATGGGAAACTAATAGAAATGAGCAAAAGAAATACAGACCCGAAATGTGATTTTAATGATCCTAATTTTATTAATAAACATTTGAACTTTACTGTTTAAAAAATCTGTTTTCCTTCTTACGTTGACTTATTTTGCCTTTGGTTATTATTTATTTTTTATTTTCATTTGTTCGTTATGTTTATAGTAATAAATGTTCGAAATTTCTTGGAATTTTTTTATTTCTTTAATTCTTGGAATTAAAAAAAAATACTTTTCGCCTAACTTTATATTTCACCATTTCGTTTTATAGTAATAAATGCTTTGCTTCTCTACATTAAAAACCGACCTTGTGTCTAACTCTGCTACCCTTGTTGGGAGCCAAATAACTAAGAAGTGGTGTGGCGACTGAAGAATGATTTTCGACCACCATAAAAGCATTACAATACATTTAAACCCTGAAGAATTTCCTCCATGCGCACTTGTTGTTCTAAGTTAACTAGCCACTACTTGTGTTTCAAACTTTAAAAAAAAAAAAAAAGCTTTAAAATAGTAAAAACACTAAAGCTTTTTTCGCTTTGGAAAAGAGGTTTCAGGCGCCCCTATTATCCCAAAGAACCAGCTATGTAAACACTTTGCAATATTTTTCAATAATTATTTGAAACAAAAAAAAAATTCTTTACAATCAATTTTTATTTAAAAATAAGAAATTATTTTCTAAAATATTTTGGATGCTAATGCATTTACTGATCCGCATCCGCACTGCCTTTTTATATCGTATTTCCAAGTTTAATTAAAGTTTTATGATATGTTTTTTATTCAATTGTAAGGTTGAAGTATAGAATAGGTACAAAACACCCTCTTCTCCCCATGTTAAGAATGGCTTTTTAAATAACGTTATTATTTCAGCACGGATCAATAAGTGCACTAATACCATATTATGTTTATATATGTTTACATTTTGTTTTTAAGTAAAATTAAGAAATTAATTTTAAAAAATATTGTTTATATCCATCTTCATTCAAAAGGGTGACTTTTCGGTAGCATCATCGGTTGTTAACCTAAATTTTCCAAATGTCAGAACGAGGCGCATCTGCTGGACCTACTTATCTCAGTTTCACCAAAACACTTTAAGAAGCATTTAAAATAAAAAAAAAGCTAATAGAAAAAAAAACTACCATTCTTACTTGAAAGGCTGAAAAGGAACATATAAAAAGAAATAGAAAATAGTTCTCTCTGATTCTCTCTCCTCTGATCTTGAGCAAGTGGTACAATGGGGAAAGAGGTGGCTTGTTACTTTTAATGCATCTAAAACCAAGCTTTTATCTTTACATCATCAACGCTCTGATCCCTCATCTGGCATCAATTGAAATGAATGACTCTTGTCTTGGGGAGGCCTCATGTTTTGACAAGCTTCTGGGCTTGACTTTTTACTCCTGATCTTAAATGGAACACATATATTAAATCCGTTGCCAAGGCCGCTGGGAAAATGATGGGATCCTTCTATCGATCCAGTAGATATCTCACTGCTGATGTAACTCTCTATCTATATAAGAGCCGGATACGTCCAAGGATGGAGTACTGTTGCCACATTTGGCATTTTGCTAGAAAGGATTTATCCTGCCTTGATAGAGTTCAAAATAGACTTCGTAGCCTTGTGGGGGATATCCTTTTATCTTCTCTGCAACCTCTTTCTCACAGAAGAGATGTTGCGAGTTTGTCTCTGCTATATCGTTATTTTCATGGCAGGTGCTCGACTGAGCTCCATTCTATGCCCCCCCTCGCCAAACTTTCACAAGAAACACCCGTCTAGCAGAAAACACTAGTTTCCCCCACTCTTTATCTGTGCCTAAACCTAAGCGTAGATTCCATGAGCAAAGCTTCTTTCTTCGAACTGCACGCCTATGGAATTGTCTTCCGTTTTTCTGCTTTCCAGCTGACTACAATATGGTTGTCTTCAAGCCTAACGTAAACAAATTTTTGATGAGACGTTCCATAAAAGTTTACAAATTTACCGAATCTCCATTACTAACGGTTACTATATTGTCCAATTTCTACTGTACACTCTTTAACCATTATCCTCGAGCGGCCTCTTGGCCTTGATGCCTATGTAAAAAAAAGTTCTTGTAAGTCCTTGTTTTAAGTTACGTCTTTCTTTTAACAAAATGTTGTTTTTCTTTCTCGAAAGGGAATCACAAACAAATAAAGTCTCTTTGACTTTAAATGGGAGAAAAGAGTTAAACTATTTTTCCTTTGTGAAGGCTCAGATGCCTTTAAATTCAAGGTAGAGAAAAAGAAAACCATAAAGCTGCTTTGGTAGGCTTTATGTATACAAATAAAATAATTCTTACGTCTGTGTTTCCAGACTATCAAGGATATCGTGTCTTCTTTACACGGGATTAATTCTGATATTAATGTTTTTTCTTTTCTTTTAAAATAAAACAGTGTTGTTTTGTGAAGGAATGGTCTTTTTCACGTTCCTTGAACAAAGAGGGAATTTTCTTTCCTGGCGGTCACATGTGTCAATAATCTGCTCGTCTTCTTCTCGTTAAGTTGGCGAAATTAATTTCTGTCTTTTACAGCAAAAGAAATACCCCAAAATAAATAATCGATTAGGCTGTGTATGGGGTTGTTTGATGGCGTAGGGATTTCTTTAATAAGTTAACATTTGTAATAAAAATGGAGACCTTTTAAAATGAGCAAAAAGTTTTACTCAACATAAAATACAATAAGTAGGGATACATAACAAACGAACGACAAACAGAACGAACGAACGCGCCAATTTCCAACGTTATTTTTAAAGTCTATACGGTGAATGCGTACTAATGCTACACATCACATCATAACACTCTTTGTCACAGTTTTATTTAAATTTCGGCTTACGGATGTTTTTCTGTTCCTGTTTTGTTGATTCTGGAAGAAATCTCAAAGCATCTTTCTTCAAGTCTGCCTGCTGCTGCTCTTCTGTTTCTGGACACTTCGTTTTGTCGACTGAAGAGAAAGACTGATCAGTCACCTCTGGTTCAGAGCTATTTGATAGGGTAGGATCTGGTGTTTTACAATGATCAGCGAAGACAGGAGATCCCAGGTTTGTAAAGCATCGGTCAGTGGCAGGAGTGGGAGCTGGGTCTTCTATCAAGATTCTTGACTGACGGCCGTCAAGGAAAGGAATTCTGGCAACATTGACAGTTCCAGATATTATTTCTACTGGTTCCACTAGAGGGTCAGACTTGTGTTGACGGAAAAACTTTCTAAGCAGAGCTGTGTTTTCTTGTGACTACTCGGAAAGGGTGTATCTGGTACCTGACTTTCGCGAAAAACTGAATATTTTCTCATGTGGAGTTGTGTTAGTTGCTGTACAAAGGAAAGATCGAATAGAGTGCAAAGCAATGTAAAGTACTTCTTGCCACTATATTGACATGAAAATGATTTTGATATTTTAAAATGAAACATTATCATTTAATTTCCTGTCACCGGGTATATTTGTCAGGTAGTTTTCCAATTCCTTGTCAATGAGTCCAATTACTCCTATAATTACCATATAATTACATCATTTAAGTATGAGTAAGATCTTCCTAAGATTCCAATTTCTTTTCGTGTCGTACAAACGTTTAACGTTGCATCGTTTGAGACATTCATTTCTACTAAGGTTGATTTCTATTCTTTCATGTTTCATATAACGATGTCAGCTTCAGTAGATCAGTTTTTTATACGTAGCTGTAGAAATTACAGTCATAATGGATTGTGTATGACTTATTTCCAACTGCTCTTCCTGTATGCGTTCGCAACACTTGCTGAGGGAATTCGGTATTTAACTTTTTACAGATTATCTAGTGAACATATTTACATTCATCTTCTTAAAAGCATTAGTAAGTTTTGATTTTTGTCAGCAATTATAATCCCCATCATAAGAGAGTGATCCTTATTAAATTCACCCGGAATATGTTTGGTCCATTCTTTTATTTTTACTGGAAGTTCTTACATTCCTGGTGTCTCTTTTGGGATATTTCCGTAGCAGATTTGTTTTCTGATTCTTTCTCATTTATAAGACAATCTTGTTCAAAATTGCTCTTATTAAATGATGTTGGCGTACTATTTTGAGATTTGGAGTTTGGGAGATATTCCCCAGTGCTTACAATAGCGGCACAATGAAGATGACCCCTACCTCTTGCCAATATGGGCAGATAGAGCCAAGACCGTGTTCCCCATGTGAGTTCTCATATGTTTTGTTAAATTTATGTTTTGGGTTAATTTTGGAAATCATTCAGCTTCTGTTTTTATCGTTGCAATTGTTATTTATTATCGTGTCATTTATGATTGTTTTTTGTTGCTTTTAATCAAATCATATATTTCTTTGCTCTCCTCATTGTATGTTCCATCATTCATTCTCTAATATAAAACTTCACTAATCGTCGAGTTCTTCGTTTTCCGATAACTTTTCTGTGTCCATTATTAAATTTTATTAAAACATTTTACTTAAACCGTTTATTTCCTGTTTCTTGCTCTTTTTATTCTTATGTCAACTGTTGTGATCCTACCCTCATTTTTCCTCCTACTTCTCTCTTATATATTAAACTGAGCCTGCATGTCTTGTTATCCAGCCATCCCAGCACTGAAGAGAAATTGTTTGATCTGAGACAATTTATTTTCTGCAAAAATCCAGCCGATTCCGGAGCTCCTTGTTTTATGGTAAGGTCCTCTATTACTTTCATGGAATTGAGAGTTTCATAATTTAGAGCCTTGCAGCTTAAGGTATTATCTGGTTAAGCTCAAGCAGGCAGTTGCTTTATGTGACAACTCTCTGAATAGTAACAGTAACTTTTTATTTCTGTCCTTGTAATTCTCGTAGTTTTGACATTTGATAACTGAGCTCTTTCACACATCTCCGTACTCTTGACTAACTGACCATCTCGTTCCGGCAATTTCTTAGGATGTTTTTCATTTGTTTGCAATAGCTTAGTCATTGATAGTGTTGACGGGGAAGAACCAAATTCTATTGAGTGACGATAGAGGAGGTTTATATTATTAGCTGCTAATGACAAGGTACATATAGAGTTTTACATTATTTTGAGCTAAAAAACCATGGGCGACATTTTAACATTTTAATTTTCTATTCTTTGTTGCTATAAATGACGAGTATATATTTTATCAAGACTTAATATCTGACTCATTTCCTTTTCTGTATTTCCTTAATATTTTCATGTTATTGCGTCACGGACAACGGCTTTTTGATTAACAGCTGATTCCTATTAATAAGGACTGCCCCAAATCTCAACATGAGAGATGTGCTTGATGGATTGTGACATCAATTTTATTAATATTTAGTCAAGCTTTTCTTATAATGAATATTATCCTCATCCCTGCAAATAATTAAGAAACTTGAAGATGATGTTAATTAAGCATTTCAATTATCTCCAGTAAACACTTTTTTCAAAGATAATTCTTATCTCGCAATAAATATAAGAACAATAATATACACATTGTTTTAAAGAATATACAGTGTGAGTTCTCAAATGTGTTCTATACTTCACATGAAGATGGATTTTACACACTGTGTTTTTATATGTCTTGCGAGATTGTGTTTATAAGACTTTGAATATTCACATAATTCGCGAGATTATGACTTTTCGCTGGTATGAGATTTCATGTATAACTAACGCTTATTTTTGAGAACAAAACTATTTACATAATCCACAAGATTTTTCCCTTTTTGTTTTATTTTACTTCAGTCGTAGCATTCAGAAGTCAAGTGTTCTCTTGATCAGACTCCTCGCGATATATATATATATATATATATATATATATATATATATATATATATAAAATAGAGCAACAGGAGTATGAAATGAAGTCACAAAACTATATATTGGTGGATATAGATTGGTTCATTTATTGAATAATGGAATACAAGCAAAATTTGGGGGATAGAAGGGACTCTTTATGCCAAGGCATTTCGAAGCCTAATGCTTCTCATCAGAAGAGTAGAGAAGGTGCTAGGTAGCATGGGGAAGATGCGGCGTCTAGCGTAGGGTTCATTAGGAGCGAAAAAGTCTAAGTGGAATCATAGAATGTTGGGGAAATCTTTATTGAATTCTAAATAAAGGAGAAGCTTGTTATATATAGTATGATATATAAAAATGTATAAAAGTCACATAGTTATATATAGTATGATGTGTAAAAGTCACATAGTTATATATAATATGATATATAAAAGTGTATATGGTCACATAGTGTTTAGTTTATTTTTAAATTTAAGAGGTATATGTTTTAGGGATAAATTGGAGGTATACTGTGGCTGCGTGGTAATTCTATTTTAACGGTTTGTGGGGTGTCTATTATCTATGGAGTGGTATTTTTGACAGGTGCAAGCTATACGGCAAATAGCAGCTATAAAATCGTGTATATTTTTTTTTGGGGGGGGGGTAGTTGCAAGGTTATAATATTGATTTTCAGAGCTCGGTATATGTTAGGTACTATGTGGCAATATTTCTGAGTTTCTTCTGTTATGATATAGGAAGTGCTATAAGGGGACAGTAGGAGGATAGGATGGCAATGTCTATGCGTGCGTTTAATTTGGTGAAAAAGGTTTATGGATGCATATAATTGGCGTGGTGGAAGAGTAAGGAGAAATTTACTACTTATAAAAGTGGTAATAATACCAATAATAATAGGGTAATTATAATAATGACAATAATAATAATGATGATGATGATGATAATAATAATAATAATAATAATAATGATAATAATGATAATAATAATGATAATAATAATAATAATAATAATAATAATGATAATGATAATAATAATACCAATAGCTAAGATAAAAGTAATACCAATGGTAATAACAATGAAAATGATGATAATAACGTTTATGATAGCAATGACGGGAAGAAGAAGAAGAAGAAGAAGAAGAAGAACAACAACAACAACAACAACAACAATAATAATAATAATAATAATAATAATAATAATAATAATAATAATAACAATAATAATAATAATAATAATAATAATAATAATAATAATGAAAAATATTTTATAAAGTATATTTTATGTAATAGTTTGTAAAAAGTTAAGATATTATAACATTTTTGTTCGTGTGTCTCAAAGTTTGTAACAAAGTTTGTATGTAAATGAAAAATAGAAAAAAAAAGAGCACGTTTTTTTTTTAAACATAAAATCAACATTGGCGCTTGACTTAAAACATTGAAAACTTTCATTTCCAAAACAGCCGGTCAGAAAATCTTTAATTGGATTAATTTCTCCTCGGCATCGTAATTTTTACAGACTCGAAGACGCGGATTGGTATTGCAAAGCTTGAAGAAATCCAAATCGAGTATTACTTATTTTTGTAAAACACAAGTTACAAAATTTTTTTACAAAAGTTTAACATTTTATTTTATGCTAATTTTTAAAAAATTATTTGCCAATAAAACGATCTCCAGCCTACTGTTTTCACGAAACGAAAATATTATGTTCCAAAAATCACGTAAATTTTTCAAATAGTTTAATTTTTTAATAAAAAAAAATCACATTTTATAGATGTCGGAGAAATGATATATGATCTGCTATTTAAAAAATATTAGTAAAGAAAGATAACTCAACAATAAGCCGTACTTACTAGCTTTGTGTTGTAATGCCTGCTAATTACCATTAATCGCCTAAGATAGTTTTCCCTAAAACACTTTAACCACCTTTTACATTTACGTGACTTTTAAAATATGATATATTCATTTCGTTATAGCTATGCACATCAGAAAGCTTTTTCGGTGTTTGTGTATATTGATAATATTTTAAATCAACGCATTTCAAATGAAACATACCTACGAATCATGTCGAAATTAGAATAAATTCAAAAGAATTATGTCAAATTAATCCATAGAAAATAATTACAAGAAAATATAAAGTGTTTGTGTACCTATTTACAATGCCTCCCCACGGGACAGAGTTAGACACCTGGGTCGCTTTTTAACGTGGAGAAAAGGTACAAAAATAAAAATTGTCTCAGTCGTGAAGGATTTCTCCTCTGCTGAAAGAGAACGAGAAATGGAAGTGCCACATCTGAAGAACAAATACTACACTTTGATCTTGGCCAAAGATTAGTAGTGGAACCTGGGGCAAAACGAGATAGCGGGGTAAAACGAGACACCACAGATAACTAAAACAAAGAGAGAGAGAGAGAGAGAGAGAGAGAGAGAGAGAGAGAGAGAGAGAGCTCTTTCGCGAGGAGTCTGATCAAGAGATCACGTGGTAACGCCTTGCCGCCAACGTCTACCATTGTTTTATTCAGTCCTGCCTGTACATCGAAAAGGGGTAAGTATTCAAAATTTATCTATTTTTATGGTTCTGCTGAAATCATGTTCTTTCCGAAAAAGATACAGATTTGTCCAACAAGAATTAACGTTCTGACACATATTTCTATGTGCTATGGTAATAGATTAATCAGTTTGACCTATTTAAGCCTGGAATTTGTAAGCTCTGTAAAGACTGACTTATTCAGACCAAGATCCATCTCGTTTTGCCCCATGCTTGGGGCAAAACGGGACAATACAGTTAGCTGAATAAATCATCTGTATTTCTTTTGAAAATAATTTCTCATCTTTTTTTTTTTTTTTTTTTTTTTTGTGGCATTATTTTCCAATACTTTGAATGTTCAGTACACAGAATATGGTTTATATGTCAATGCTACCTTTGACTCGACAGTTCTTTTTCCTTAAGAATCTCGTTTTGACCCAGGTTCCCCTATATTGCTTTCTATAAATTCATGTACAAAATTTGAGGAACCGATTTAAAATATTGAACGTTGAAGTGACTTCACAGTCGACGGTCATTTAAAGTGGAAAACTACACATTTACCAATGAAATTTCTTTGCGGTTAAAATTGAAGCAAAACTGATCCCGTAAAGAGGAAATCGAGATGCTCATAGGAATAAAAAAAAAAATACATTGACGTAAAATGCATTGCATTTTTAAAAGTAATAAAATATCGAAAAGAAATCTTACCTTTTATGTAGGCAATTGAATACGAAAAAAGGCAATAATAAAATTGGATGATTTCTTTGTTGTTTTTGTTCAAAATTGAAAAGTTGTTCCGTTTGTAGGGATTTCTTTAGTAAATTGATACAATTTTCATTTTGTATGTCCAATTCAATAAGAAATCAAAGAATAAATGAAGATTGAAAAAGTTTAAAAAATTAAAAACTCAAAAACACTATTGAAACGTGGATTAAAAAATGGATGAACAAAAAATGAAAGCTTAAAATGAATATTTATGAAGATTAAAAAAGATCAAAAGATAAGAAAAAAAGATAATAAAACGTTGTCAATTTTTAAATGTCCGTTAATTACGTGTTAGAAAGCGTTTGCCTATCAACGTATTGTCCATTCATAAGACTAAAATAATTAAACCCGAGGAAAAGAATAAAACTAAGATATCTATGTTCTGCGTTACTTATATGATAACGGTTAATAACAGTTTAAATAAATAAATATTTAAATGAATATATATATATATAAAATAAAAACCCTTCAAAATTTGCTGACAAGGAGACCTTGCTTATTAAAAAAAACTATATGTAATAATTATTGTCCGTAACTTGATGTCTACCACAATAAAAAGCATTGTTTTCCGAAACGATCGTACATATAATTGATTTTGTTGTTGTTCCTTCTTATGAAACGGATTTTTAATTTAATTATAATTTGATTTTTAAATTTTAAATTATCAATCACATTACTTAATATTGAATTAGCTCTAGGATATTTACCTATATTTATTATATATCTAAATTACAACGAGCACTTTCTCTTTCCTGTATTTCAATTAAACTAGTAATTTCACTGTTACATTGAAATACACTCAGCTCTTTAGACTATTGTTCTAATCTCCTTTAAATATATATATATATATATATATATATATATATATTAATATATATTATGTAAATATATATGTATTCCAATTAATGTAGTATATACACACACACATATTGACGAAATTTTGGGATTGTAATCAAAATCCGCTTTTTAAGGTACCAAATTAAAAGAAAAAAGGAGGAATTAATAAGCAATGCAAAGGGAAATGAGCAAATGAAATACCGACCCGAAATGAGATTAAAATGATCAGAATTTATTTAAAGAAAACAAAATATTACGATTGCTTATATTTTCCTAAGCTAAGGTTTTACAAACGTGTAAGGTATCAGGAAATAAAAAATAAACAAAAACAAAACTCAATTCTTTCTTGAAAGAAAGGCTGAAATGAAAAGCACATTCAAAATAGAAAATATTCTTTTTTTCAAGTATGTAAATTCAGTCTTTCAACAAAAAGTTCTTTTCTCTTTCTTTCCTGAAAAGATTCATGCAGGTTGCAAGGTTCTTTTAAAGTTCTTTTCTTTTTCTTTCTTCTTCTCTTGTCTCTTTTTTTTTCAAACAAACAAAACCTTCAAAAGTTTTAAAAGTATAGCTCTCTAGAAAAGGGGTTATCTTTTCTTCAGATACCCCAGAAATATGTTTTCCTTTCTCTGAAAGGGTTGGTTTCTTTTTCTTTCTTTTCCCTTTCTCTGGAAGGGTTGGTTTCTTTTTATTTTCCCTTTCTCCGAAAGGGGTTAACTTCTTCAAAACATGGTATATTTAGAAACACCAATTTCAACTACTTAATAAAGGCCTTCCACCCTTAGTGAAGAAGTTGAGTGTTTTACATCGCTCGGCCTGACGGAATTCCAAAAAACAAGACTTCACTGTCCGATGTTTTCTTTGGAACTGATCTGAAAATTGTCTCACAAAGTTGATTGGGGTTGTCTTCACAGTACGGCCAATCAGCGTTAAGCAATTCTGATGGCTACCAAGAAAAATGAGGCATTTACAGAGAGGGGGAGAGAGAAATGTCCGCGAGGACTTAAATGAAAATGACATAAAAGGGAGAGAGAGAGAGAGAGTGTTAGTAAGTGAGTGAGTGAGTGAGTGACAGAGACACACCCACATTCACCAGCTGAAAGGGGGCCTTCAGGCTCCAAAGACTGCTAGTCGAGGTCAAGATGAAAAGGGGTAGGGGTTAAGTGAATTTTACAGGTTGGCTAAAATGCTGACACCCCCACCCTTCCCTTTTGCACTGTTGGTGGCGAGGTGCATAAAAATAAAATTCCGACAATATATATATATATATATATATATATATATATATATATATATATATATATATATATATATATAATATAAAGCTGTGTGTGTGTGTGTGTGTGTGTGTGTGTGTGTGTGTGTGTGTGTGTGGTCATGAATAGGCTCCTATATGGTTGACTATTTTAAAAAACTGATTACATATAATGATAGAAGATTATCGAGACACAGGAATGGGTGTGCTTGATCTGGCAAAACGGTGGTTTATTAAAATTGTGGGGTTTGCGTTCGCGCCTGGTCCACAAAGTATGGAAATAAAAAATGTAAAAATTAAAAAAAAAAACGTTTACAAGTGTTTTTGATATAGATGTACATAATACTTTGATAAGTATGTTTTAACTTAAATATGGATGGTATAATAAAATTGTGGGGTCTTCGTTCGTGCCTGGCCTCCATAGAATGGAAATAGGCACAAACTTTAATAAAGACTTTTCATATCTATCTGCCTAGTTCAACAAGGTTTTTTCTGTAGGCTGTTTTTAAACCCAGTGAACGACGGGTACTTTTGCTAGTATATATATATTTAAATATATATATATATATATACATATATATATATGTTGAAATATATATTTATTATATATTCAGATATATTATAATGTGTATGTATATATATATTTATTTATTTAATATATATATTTATTTATTTAATATATATATATTTATTTATTTAAATGTACAGGTCAGAAAAACATTGGTACCGTCGGTTTCAAGCCGACCATAAGGGAGACCAGTTAATGGGCTTGAAACCGATGGTACCAATGTTTTGTACATTTAAATAAATAAATATTAAGCTCTTATTATAAATTTTTCTTTGTAATCGAGCACTTTGTTAGAATTCTTTCCCAAAAAACAGTAAACAAAAAAATATATATATATATGTGTATATATATATATATATATATATATATATATATATATATATATATATATTGACAAAGGAGTCTTACTCCGAAATATATTTCTTAAAAAATAAAAACTCGTTTATTTTATAAAACAATTTCGCGTTGCAGTTTTGGGCTTCAAACGTATTTATACGTATTTTATTATTTTATTCTGCAAATTTCACTCAGCGCTTCTAACGGATATAAACAAAAAAAACTACCCATATATATATATATATATATATATATATATATATATATATATATATATATATTGACAAAGGAGTCTTACTCCGAAATATATTTCTTAAAAAATAAAAACTCGTTTATTTTATAAAACAATTTCGCGTTGCAGTTTTGGGCTTCAAACGTATTTATACGTATTTTATTATTTTATTCTGCAAATTTCACTCAGCGCTTCTAACGGATATAAACAAAAAAAACTACCCATATATATATATATATATATATATATATATATATATATATATATATATATATATATACTAGCTGTACCCTGCCACGCATTGCTGTGGCTCATTTTGGTGTAATGGAAAATTCTAATAAAAAGAGACAATGCATGTTTCTTATATTCTTAGTACAGCAATCCACTCCAAAAGTAAAAAAAAAGGCGAAAATGCAAAAAAATGTTACTCTTGCAGAATTGGATCCTGATCCTCGGGATTACCATCAATCATGGCTTGGGCTCGACCAACAATCAGTGGATAAAGCTGAACGTAGCAAAAATGTTGAAACGCTAAATGTTTTTTTTTTCTTTTTTTTCTGTATACCAAAAATATTAGTTAGTAATTGATATTTGAGTGATGGGGGGGGGGGTTACTATACACAGATTCGAAAAAGTTGTCCAAAAACAAATAAATGTAAGCAAAGGTAAGGTAAGTTATGTTTCTACCTAATTCGATAATTGTTTAGTGTTTTATGTAATGTAAAATGTAGAATCGGCTCGAAAAACAGAAATGGTTGCAGACTCTGTTGAATACGTTAAGTTTAGGAAAGTAAGTTGAAAACTAAAAACTCTACAATACAGTGTCAAAAACCCACCGAATATATGTTACCATGGCATGGGCTGACATAATCGGTGGGTTTGTGACAGTATTTTGTATAGTTTTTTATAGTTTTAACTCACTTTCTCAAACTTAATGCAATCAACAGTGTCCACCGCCATTTGTATCTTTCGAATACACTGATAAACACGCTTTTTCGAGCTGACTAAACGTTACATTAAATGAAAAGGGTTTGTATTACTAAACACAGATACAAAGAAGTTGTCAAAAAATAAATATATAACAAATAAATGTTATCAAAAGCAAGAAAAGTAAATGTTCTACCTAACTGGATAAGATTGTAGTGTTTTTATGTAATGTATAACGTTTAATCGGTTCAAAAACATGCAGTGTTTATCGGTATATTTGAAAAATACAAATGGCGGCAGACTATATCAGACACGTTAAGTTTGGGGAAATTTTGGGAAAATGAGTTTAAACTAAAAAACTATTCAAAATACTGTTAGGAACTCACTCAATATATGTTACTGTGACGTAGGCTGACATATAATCAGTGGTTTTAAAATTTTGCTCGATACAGGTGACGACTTTTAAGAGTCCCTTTTAGTGATTACCTTGTTTGAGGATATCTGTACAACTAAACGGCAAATCTGCCCCCAAAATTCGGTATTATTTTACTTTAAGGCCCGTCTCATGTTCGTATATAACGAAATATTTTATCGTAGATTTCGGTGTACTAAAAACGAATCTGCACACCGTTTCCGTCGCAAAAAGAAAGTTTTCATGATATGAAGAATTACTTTTTCGTAAAGTTGGTGATCACTTTTCAATGTAAATTTAACTTAGAATGAGCACCCACTTTCTGACCACCTGAGAGAGGGGCATTTTTCTGTGTGTTTCTTAGCTAAAAAGTTTTTTGTTTGATTTCTTTTGCATGGTAATAACCCCTGAACTCTGGGACTATTTTCCATTTCACAGCCGTAGCCTTCGTTTATGCTACGCGCGAGCATAAACAAAAGCTGTTTAGCCAATAAACATGGGAAAAATCCCCCTCAGGTGGCTAGAAAGTGGGTGCTTATTTTAAGTTAAATTTACATGGAAAAGTGATCGCCTACTTTTCGAAAAAGTAATTTCTTCATATCATAAAAACAATTTTATGCGACGGAAACGGTTTGCAGATTCGTTTTTAGCACATCGAAATCTACAAAAAAATTTTTTGTCATTGTTATATACGAACGTGAGACGCACGGCCCTTTATGGAAAATTTTATCAAAAATCCGAGAGAAAATAGTTTTCCATAAAACCAGAAAATGAATTCGATAGAAAAAAAATGGATGCTATTTCTTTACATTTTTCTGTGTGTTTTTTGGCTAAAAAGTTTTTTATTTGATTTCTTTTGCATTTTCCAATTTAAACAGGTAATTTTAAAGGATTTTCCAAGGTTAGAAAGCAAGTCCCCACCCCCCTAAAAAATCGTGGGTGATCATTTTACGTTAAATTATTATGGAAATGTGATCCTCCAATTTTTAAACTAACATTTCTTCATATCTTGGAAACTACTCGTTTGCCTTAATTATAAACGTTATTTTCATTTTCAGCAACCCCAAAAACCTATAAGAGTGGTAATTTTAAAGGAATTCTTGAGGGTGGAGTAATTCTTCATATTTATCTTCTTTTTTTTTCTTCTTTTTTTCAATAAAATAAGAAATAAAGAATTAGACAAATTTATTTTAGGTAGGCTTCGCAAGGAAAGCTTTTAAAAATAAAAAAATTAAGATAAGATGCTAGTGCACTTACCGATCCACGCTATTTTTTTAAATCGTATTTCCAAGTTTAATTAAAGTTTTATATGTTTTTTATTCAATTGTAAAGTTAAAGTACAAATACATATATATATATATATATATATATATATATATATATATATATATATATATATATATATAGAGAGAGAGAGAGAGAGAGAGAGAGAGAGAGAGAGAGATAATTTTAAAAAATAGGGATTTTTTTACCCATCTATTAATTAGAAAGTTAAATGTCGTAATTCAAAAGTCGTCCACGTGTGGTGCACGTGAAAGGCTAATTTCTCCCAGAAATGAAATGGCAAACAGTCCTGCAGTTACGAAAAATATTTTTATTTTATTTAATATATTTTTATAATTTGCGATCTTAATGAACTTAATTTATTTTAAAAACATGCAAGCATTCCTTTACTTTACAGATAAATTTTCTGAAAATATCAATTAAATTGGTAATGTAGAAATATGGTTCTATCGACTTTGAACGAACCAAGAATTACATTTTTATATATATAGATATATATATTTCTAATAATAAATCTATGTTTTTTTTTATTGTATTTTCATTTCAAACAAGGCACACTGCTACTTTGATATAGGGGGAACCTATTTGGGACATAATTTCTAGGGGTACTATGTAGGGATCTGAGTAGCAAGATGTATGTTTATATTACATTTGAACTTCTGTATGTAAGTACAGTCAGGGAAACAGAAAGCCGGAAGGGAATTCCAAAGTGTAGCACTCCTAGGGAAGAAACAATTAAAGGAGAAAGATTTTTACATCTTGGGATTTCTGCTGTGTAGGGGTGGAATATTGAAGTTTACGCCTAATGGATAGGGCGGAATATATTAAGTTGGCGACTCTCTTTTGAACCCTGTCTGAGGGGAGACTAGTACCAGATGCACCAGCCCAAATGTGACAACAATACTATATTCATGGGCGAATGGTGGCCTTGTAAAGGTACAGGATGCTCTCAGGCGAAAGTAACTTTATAGCACGGTGGTACACAGGCGAATGGTGGCCTTGTAATGGTAAAGAATACTTTCAGGCGTAATTTTCTAGCACGGCAGAGAAGCCCACTTTTCTCACAGCAGCCGCGGCAATGCCCTTAATTTATCTTTTTCAGCTCATGTTCCTTGTAAACGGTAAACCGAAGATTTTGAACGAAATTATACTTCATTTTCACAAGCAAAGCCTGCCTTCATTTGACATAATGATCATAATGCGAAACATCAAGGAACAGTTACTACACTTTCATTTTACTGTTTTGTCTTCGAAAACATATACATTTCATGAAAACGTATGCAAACATCGATAGTCAAATAAACTCAAAAAAATTTCAAAACAATAAAACCACTAAAACATAGTTCATTTTAAACACAAATTTATTAACCGTGAAAAAAAGTTAAAACCTATAAAGAAAGAAGAAACACAAATAAGTGGTTTTTATGAGTATACGATTCTGCGCATTAAGCCCATCTTTGCAGCAGTCTTGGAAATGCACTCATGTTCCTCCTAAATGTCAAGTCAAGGAGTTTGAAATCGATGCTACGTGTTGTCTGCCATACTTGAAGGAGAAAATTGGGTGACTGATTGTAAGGATGAGGTTGAAACTATCTTTTTAAGAAAACGAAATATATCATCACTTCTGTTGTTAAAGGAATGTTTGTAATTCAAGATTGGTTTGTTTTGTATCTCAGTATAGAACAACCACCAATCCGTTAAAAACTATATTAACATTGCCAGAAATTATACGGTTCGTAGATTTGATGATTGGTCTAATTACGTCTTGTTTGAGCATTGGGTTGTTGAAATTTTACTGTAATGCATTCGGATTCATATTTCATGAAAACGTGTACTGATCTTGATGGATGAACAATTTTCAAAACAAAACATTAAATCATTCTGACATGAACGAAAAATATATAGCAAGCAACAATGGTCGTTTGTATTTCTAAGTAGCAGTTTATCATCTCCGTATGAAAGGAGGAAATAATGCCTAGGATGATGCAACTCATGAGACTCAGCCAAAGCAGGAACCCGGAAGGGAATTACAAATTCTAGCAGTTCTGGGGAGGAAATTGTTAGAGGAGAAGGCTTTTTGGCATCTGGTTATTTCTATTGTGTAGGGGTGGGATTTTGCTGATTGTCGGGTTTGTCAAAGGTATTTATGTCGATGGAGTATAAGGGCTTGTAGTTCGTCGGAGCATATACAATTAAAATACTTGCAAAACTGGCAGAGGGATGCCATTTTCGTTGGTAGGAGAGAGGCTGAATCCTAGCTGACAATTCAGGACCTATAAGGTTGGCGACTATCTTTTGAACCCTGACTAGCAGAGAAAGACGCTGATGTATCAGCCCAAATATGACAACAATACTCCGTACACCGGCGAATGGTGGCCTTGTAGAGGTAAAGAATAATTTCAGGCGTAATTTTCTAGCATGGTAGAGAGAACCCACTTTTCCCACAGCAGCAGCGGCAATGCCCTCAATTTACCTGTTTCAGCTCATGTTCCTTGTAAACGTTAAACCGAAGATTTTGAACGAAATTATACTTTATTTTCATAAACAAAGCCTGCCTTCATTTGACATAATGATCATAATGCGAAACATGGCTGTTAGAAGCACATAAACAATGAACAGTTACTACACTTTCATTTTACTGTTCTGTCTCCGAAAACAGATACATTTCATGAAAACGTATGCAAACATCGATAGTCAAATAAACTCATTTCAAAACAATTTCAAAACAATAAAACATAATTTATTTTAAACACAAATTTATTAACCGTGAAAAAAAAAGGTTAAAACCACACAAACAATTGGTTTTTATGAGTTTACGATTCTGCGAATATTTAATATATTTAACAATTTAACGTTTTATATAGAATCAGCGACTTAATTGAGGGGGGATTCTCACCTGAAAAAATAAATTACCGAGAAGCAGTGTTGACATTACTGAGGGTGGCGACTCATCTATGGCAAAATTGGCTCCTTAACACATTTAATCATTTAACGTTTAATAGGAAAACATCAACTTAATCGAAGGAGACATTCTTATCTGAAAATAAAAATAAAAAAATCACCAGAAGCACGCGTTGACATTACTGAGTGGTGTCGTCTCAGCTATTGGAAGTAAGGTATGTGTGCCAGAACTTTTGGGGAATTTTTGACACCCTTAACACAAAACTGCGAATAAAATACACAAAACTCGTAATTTCTTTTTTATAGTGTGTTGTTTAATTTCTTTATGGAATATACTTCCAAAACAAACTATTAAAGTTTTTAAAAAATAATAGAAATATTATTTTTTATATGTAAAAAAAAGTGTTTACAAAGAGCACGCGTACGCTTATACAACCATTCTTTTTCTACGTAATGAAATGAGTTGAATTTTACGAGTTAATTTTTTTTGTCAATTTAAAAATCTATCAAAATTTTTTTATTGGTTCAATTTTTAAGATATTTCCAGATTTAATGTGAAATTTTATGTTCTTTCGAATAGACCGAATATAATATTCTGGTCAAACATTTTTAATTCACCCCCCCTCATTTTGAAATGCCTATTAAAAGTAAATAATTAATTTTCTCACCTAAGGTTTATATATCACAAATTGAAGAGAAAAGAACCAATAAACAAAATAATCTAATTTAAATCAAAAACAAAAGAATAGTCATGTGCAAATTTACCTGTAAAGTCAAAAGTTTAAAACCTAAAAAAAAGTTGATTTTTTTAAAAGTAAAACCTCGCATTTTTAAAATATTGTCCTGTAAAAATTCGACACCTACATTAATTTTTTATATTTCATTCAATGTTTTTTTTGTTTTTGTTTTTTTGAAAAAAAATTATTGCATAAATATTTTAAATCAAAAACTCATATAATTCTTTAAGCGAATAAAATAAAAGAAAAATTTGTCGGCGGTTTTATTTATTTCTTTTTTAAGTAAAATTTGATGAGTGAAATGTGATCATTTTTCAAATACGGTGACCCATACTTGAATAATTTGATTGTTGACAGTAACCATATGTCAGAAATTCAAAAGGGAGATAAGACACATATCAGCACTTTAGATGTTTGTTTCTTTATATAGTTACTACCGGGAAATATATTTGGTCTAATGTGTTGTTTTTACGTTTAGGAAATAATTATGGCGCTTTTTTGGTCTCCTTATTTGTAAACTGGAAGAAAGGGAGGCAACTCCGCTCTGTGACCACATGTTATTAGATTTTAAAATCGCGGTCTTTTCGAGTGCTTGCTTAAAAAATTATTTTATTTAAAAAGTACATGGAATATAAAATATGAATATGGAAAAATTCTTATAAATGAAGAATAAAAGCACCCATTGATTAGTATTTTCTTATAGGTAAGTGATTTTTTGGAATGTATATATATTTATAATAATTGGAGTAAGTTAAAATTCGTTGAATTTCTTTAAATCTTTTTAAAAGAAAACCGATGAAAAAATATTGCATATTTTTCTATTAAACCTTTTATTATTTTAAAATGTCGCTTTTTCTCCTTTTATTGAAAAAAAAGGGTTTAAATTATATTTTTCAAGTAGTTATAAGCTTTGAAAGATAGTGAGTCTAATTATTCAGATTTTTATCACTCGTTTTTAATGGCAACATCTGACACTGCTAGAAGTCAGGTACTTTCTTTTCAAATGATTAAGTAATGCCTGGGAATGTGAGATTCATGACAAGTAATGTTTTTGAGTATCTCCGCCTGATTGACGATAATGCGAAACATGTCTGACGTGAACATAAGATCCCAAAACAGGAAAGATACAATAACATCAGGTTTGATAACAATAAGTTGCAAGTTTCATGATGTGGAAGCACAGAATAGTTACAAAACACTCTCCCCATGTTAAGAATGGCTTTCAGCAAAATAGCATTATCACTTCAGTACGGTACCAAAAATACATAGGGACCGAACATTTTATAATAAAAATAAAATGTTCTGTCCCTATATATTTTCAATACATTCAATATATTTTTCAATATATTTTTTTTAATTTTAAATTATAAAATAGAACATATCTAATTATTTTTAACTTCATGTTGCATTATTTTTTAAACAATGTGATTAATTTAATTTGAATTTTAATCACGTGATCACATTTTCAATAATTATAAAACCTGATTATATTTTACCCATTTATCGTTTATGAAACATGTAAACAAACTTCTGCTCGATACCGGTGTCGGAGTCCCTTTTAGTGATCACATGGCTCAAGGCTATTTGTACACCTAAACGGTAAATCTTCCGATTATTTTGACTACAGTTCTCATTTGGATGTTAACAGTAGTTTGACTAATCCAAATAAAGAAATGTTCAATCTTCAAATAAATAAACCTGATTTTTAAAGCTTCATGTATCTTATTTATTTTAATAAATTAGACATACAATAAAGAAACGACATTTTATAATGAAATCCCAACGGATTGAAAAATACAATCTAAACTTGATAGGGAAACAAATCGGCAGTCGGCACACTTCACTAATAAACGGACATTTTTATACGAGAAACGAAATAATGATTACACCGTGTTACGTTGACCCAAATTCATTATTCTTTAAAAGTTGATTTTCTCTTTAAATAATTCACGTTTAAATCGTGTCTTTGGTTTGTATTACTGTACACATAGATTCGAAAAAGTTGTCAAAAAACAAATATATAACAAATAAATGTTATCAAAGGCAAGATAAGTTACTTTTCTACCAAACTGGATATATTTTTTGTGTTTTTATTCAATGTAACATATTTATTCAGCTCGAAAAACATGCAGTGTTTACCGATGTAGTGGAAAATTCAAAATGGCGCCCGACTCTCTCTTAAATACGGTAAGTTCGGGAAAAGGTGTTATAAATAATAAACTAGACAAAATACTATTAAAAAAACACCGAATATATGTCAACTTACGTCACGGTAATATATATTGAGCGAATTTTTAACAGTATTTTGTCTAGTTTATTATTTATAACATTTTTTCCCGAACTTACCGTGGTTAAGAGAGAGTCGGCCGCCATTTTGAATTTTCCAATACATCGGTAAACACTGTATGCTTTTCGAGCTGAATAAGCATGTTAAATTGAATAAAAACACGTGAATTATATCCAGTTTGGTAGAAAAGTAACTTATCTTGCCTTTGATAACATTTATTTGTTATATATTTGTTTTTTGACAACTTTTTCGAATCTATGTGTACAGTAATACAAACCCCGTGTCTTTCATCTTTTAATTTGGATTCTTTTATATTTTAATATATTTTATTTCTTAATGGATTGTCGTTATGTATAAATTTCAAATGTTTAGACACAAAATTTACCATATAGTTTGCTAGACACCGCAAAAATTAAATCTTTTGAACTTTGATCCCTTGGCAGCTCAAATTTTCGACCCAAACCGATTAAAAAGCTTGCACTATCTCTTAATATCTTTTATCTAAAATTCCAAATGTTTAGACCAGGAATTGGCTGAGTAATATGGTATAGACTGCAGAGGTCATTTTTTTTTTTAACTTTGACCCCAATTTTGACCCCTTAACATTTCTTTTTTAGGGGGCGGGGGAGCTCAAATCAAATTAAAAAGTTTGATCCCTGTCCAAATAACCCACATTTAAAAGTTCAAAATTGGTGGAGGAGTTTGCTAGGGTTTTCAAAGATTAAATCGTTGAACTTTGACCGCTTGACACCCAAATTTCTGGCCGAAAATTGATTAAAAAGATTTTTTACAGAGCTCTCAATACTCGAGTATTTAAAGCGAAAATTGACAGAGTTATTTGGTAGGGAAATGTGTACACACACACGTGCACACGTATTTACACTTTTTTTTTTTTTTTTAGATATATAGATAAATACAAAATTCTATATTAAAATTATATTTTGATATGTTTTTACAATCTTACTGTGAACAAAAAACCTTAAAAAAAACTATCTTTGTGTAAAAAAATATTCTGAAACTTCTATAGATGTTCATGTTTTTTTTTAATATTTTGCTACACTTTACTAAAATTATATTTTGATATGTTTTTTATACAATCTTAGTGTGAGAAAATAATTATATGTTGCTACATGTTATACAATCTTACATGACCCCCCCCAAATAATTCTAAAAACAATTTATAAATGTTTCATGTTTCTAACAGTTATTTTTATTTTCCCTTAAAAATCACTCATTTAAAAGAAATAATATTAAAACATTAAAATTATATTTTTTTATACAACAAATGTTTCGCTTTTCCTATATTTTTGTGTTATTCATTTCATTATTATATATTTTTGAATTCTCGAAGCCACTTGTTTATATCTGAGGTTCACAGAACGGTCGGTAGAGGCCATTTCTCATTCAAAGAACAGGAGTCGATAACTCGTCTCAGTCACCTTATGGCACATCATGCAAAAGTGCCATTTTTGTAACCGCACTATTTTTAAATAGTTTTTTGAGGTTAAGTTAAAATTTACGATATATTTTTTTCGTGTTTGTATTACTGTACACATAGATTCGAAAAAGTTGTCAAAAAACAAATATATAACAAATAAATATTATCAAAGGCGAGATAAGTTACTTTTCTACCAAACTGGATACATTTTTTTTTGTTTTTATTCAATGTAACATATTTATTCAGCTCGAAAAACATGCAGTGTTTACCGATGTATTGGAAAATTAAAAATGGCGCTCGACACTCTCTTTAACATGATAAGTTTGGGAAAAGGTGTTTTAAATAATAAACTAGATAAAATACTATTTTTAAAAAAAACACCGTATATATGTCAACTTATGTCACGGTAACATATAATGAGCGAATTTCTAACAGTATTTGGTCTAGTTTATTATTTATAACATCTTTTCCTGAACTTACCGTGTTAAAGAGAGTGTCGGGCGCCATTTTGAATTTTCCAATACATCGGTAAACACTGTATGTTTTTCGAGCTGAATAAACATGTTACATTGAATAAAAACAAAACAAATGTATCCAGTTTGGTAGAAAAGTAACTTATCTTGCCTTTGATAACATTTATTTGTTATATATTTGTTTTTTGACAACTTTTTCGAATCTATGTGTACCACCGTAATACAACCCCTTTTTTTCTTTTGCACAGAATAGTTACAAAACGCCCTCCCTCCTTGAATGGCTTTCAAAACAACAACGTTATTATTTCAGCAGGCCACCAAAAATATATAAGTACTCAAAATGTAATTTTTATTTGTCAATGTTTTCCACTTTAAATTATACAATAAAATGTATTTAATCATTTTAAAACTTCATCTGGTATTATTTGTTTTAATTTGTTAAACAATGTTGTTAATTTCAATTAAATTTTAAGAATATGGTGATCACATTTTCAATGATTATGTGATTATATTTTACCCATTTAAAGTTTGTGAAACATATAAAAAAAAAAAAAAAAAAAAAAAAAAAGCTTCTGCTCGGTACCGGTGTCGACCTTTAAGAGTACCTTTTAGTGGTTTGAGGATATTTGTACAACTAAAGGGCAAATCTGCCAAAAAATACATATAAAGATATAAAAACTGTTGAATGAGGAACTAATCTCAGGTTACACCGCTAGAGTACCGTCCCTTGGCAGCGACAGACCTGCATTGTGGAGAATGGCGCGAGAATAAAAGAAGATGTCAGTAAACCAAGTGTACGATTTATGTTGTTTTCATTAATGGAAATTTTTTATTGTTCAATGTTTTTAATTTTAAATTATAAAATAAGACGCATTTAATCATTTTAAAACTTCATCTTACATTATATTTTTCAATTTGTTAAACAACGTGGTTAATTCAAATTAAATTTTAACAACATGATCACATTTTCAATAATTACGGGATTATATTTTACACATTTAAAGTTTGTAAAATCTGTAAACAAACTTCTGCTTGATAACGGTGTCAATCTTTAAGAGTCGCTTTTAGTAATTATATGGCTCGAGGATATTTGTACAACTAAACGGCAAATCTACCGATTATTCTGACCACAGTTCTCATCTTGGATGTTAACAGTAGTTTGACTAAATCCAAATAATAAAATGTTCAATATTCAAATAAATAAACCTGATTTTTAAAGCTTCATGTATCTTATTTATTTTAATGAATTAGGCGTACAAAAAAGAAAACACATTTCATAAAGAAATCCCAACGCATTGACAAATACAATCTAAACTTGATAAGGAAACAATTCGACACGCTTACTAATACGCGGACATTTTTATACGAGGAACGAAATAATGATTACACCGTGTTACGTTGACCTAATTTCATTATTCATTATTCATTATTAGAAGTTGATTTTCTCTTTGAATAATTTCACGCTTAAATCGTGTTTTTCATCTTTTAATTTTGATTCTTTTATATTTTCATATATTTTATTTCTTAATGAATTGGACACAAAACAAAAGTTGTATCAATTTACCAAAGAAATATTAACAAACAAAACAGTTTTTTGTGTTTTGAACACAAAACAAAACAACGAATTAATCCCGATGTTTTTTCTTATAGAATTTCTGGAAATCTAGGTAAGTTTATTTTTTTTTATTTTATTTTATTTTTTTTTTACACCAAAAAATCTAATCCATAACTGTTAATGTTAACCATTAAAATAAGTTTATTTATTTTTTGTTTTTGTAATCCAAAAAAATATAATGATAATAATTGTACGATTAAAAAAATATCTTTAAAATATTTTATTCAATGCGATATTTAGATTTTTGTTAAAAATATGATTACTTTTGTAAAACTTAAAACGATTTCTGAGAAAAAATAATTTTATTCGAAGTTGATCGAATTATTAACATTTGATCACAAAAATTACCTTGTTTTTGTATTTCATTGTTTTAAGATTTAAAAAAAAATAGGTTTGTACAATCTTAATTAATTTGATTGACGAGGATTCTAAAACCCAATATTCTCTCGATAAAGGGGAATACCTAGTTACAAGTTACTAAAAATATATGAAAACGTCTATTCATTACATAATAGAATAGCAATCATTAAAATAAAACATTAAAGTTCTAATAATGTAAATTCCTGGGTTTACAGATAATTTAAGATTAAGCTGAATTGGAGGTAAAGTTGTATGTCTACTAAAAATTAATTTGAAATAATGGGATTGAAAAATTCTGAAATGTATAAGAAATAAAAAATGTCTACTAAAAATTAATTTGAAATAATAGGATAGAAAAATTCTGAAATTTATAAGAAATAAAAAATGTCTACTAAAATTAATTTGAAATAATAGGATAGAAAAATTCTGAAATGTATAAGAAATAAAATATGTCTACTAAAAATTAATTTGAAATAATAGGATAGAAAAATTCTGAAATTTATAAGAAATAAAAAATGTCTACTAAAAATTAATTGAAATAATAGGATTAAAAAATTCTGAAATTTATAAGAAATAAAATATGTCTACTAAAAATTAATTTGAAATAATAGGATAGAAAAATTCTGAAATATATAAGAAATAAAAAATGTCTACTAAAAATTAATTTGAAATAATAGGATTAAAAAATTCTGAAATTTATAAGAAATAAAATATGTCTACTAAAAATTAATTTGAAATAATAGGATAGAAAAATTCTGAAATATATAAGAAATAAAAAATGTCTACTAAAAATTAATTTGAAATAATAGGATAGAAAAATTCTGAAATTTATAAGAAATAAAAAATGTCTACTAAAATTAATTTGAAATAATAGGATTAAAAAATTCTGAAATTTATAAGAAAGAAAAAATGTCTACTAAAAATTAATTTGAAATAATAGGATTGAAAAATTCTGAAATTTATAAGAAATAAAAAATGTCTACTAAAAATTAATTTGAAATAATAGGATAGAAAAATTCTGAAATTTATAAGAAATAAAAAATGTCTACCAAAAATTAATTTTAAATAATAGGATTGAAAAATTCTGAAATTTATAAGAAAGAAAAAATATCTACTAAAAATTAATTTGAAATAATAGGATTAAAAAATTCTGAAATTTATAAGAAAGAAAAAATGTCTACTAAAAATTAATTTGAAATAATAGGATTGAAAAATTCTGAAATTTATAAGAAATAAAAAATGTCTACCAAAAATGAATTTGAAATAATAGGATTGAAAAATTCTGAAATGTATAAGAAAGAAAAAATATCTACAAAAAATTAATTTGAAATAATAGGATAGAAAAATTCTGAAATTTATAAGAAATAAAATATGTCTACTAAAAATTAATTTGAAATAATAGGATAGAAAAATTCTGAAATTTATAAGAAATAAAAAATGTCTACTAAAAATTAATTTGAAATAATAGGATAGAAAAATTCTGAAATTTATAAGAAATAAAAAATGTCTACTAAAAATTAATTTGAAATAATAGGATAGAAAAATTCTGAAATTTATAAGAAATAAAAAATGCAGGCAAAAATGTCAACATCAATCAACATGCATTTGTTGTATTGTCATAAAATGATTGGATAAAACCTAAATAATACGATTAGGTTTAATGTTTATTTGTTTATAGTATTTTTTTTTTACATGGAGGTCAACACTTATCAAGGCCTGGAGGCTACTCAGGGATAAGGGTTATTGCATGTACAGTACTCAATGAGATAGTATTGACGTAATCATTATAATTGGAGATTTGATAGTGTCTTACTTAAGAATGTGGTTTATAAGAAATTTGATTATGTTGGACTTGAAGATATCCAAGTTGTAGTCAGGTGGGAAACAGGCAAACGGAAGACAGTTCCACAGTCATGCTCTGCTCATGGAATCTACGTTTGGATTTAAGCACAGATAAAGAGTGGGGAAAATTATTGACAGTAGTGTCAGCCAGACGGGTGTTTCTTGTGAAAGATTGGCTAGGGGGGGACGAGAGATTGGAGCTCAGACGAGTACTTGATATGGAAATAACGATAAAACAAAGACAGGCTTACAACGTCTCTTCTATGGGAGAGAGGCTGCAGGGAAGAGAAAAGGGCATCCCCACTAAGCTAAGAAGTCTTATTTTGTACTCTGTCAAGGTAGGATAAGCTTTTTTTAGCAGCTCCTGCCCAGATGTGGCAGCAGTACTCCATCCTTGGACGTGCTTGGCTTTTATACAGATAGAGAATTGCATCAGTAGTGAGATATGGAGCGATAGAAGGATCCCACCATTTTTCCAGCGACCTTGGCAACAGACTTGATGTACGTGTTCCATTCCAGATTAGGAGTAAAGGTCAATCCCAGATGCTTGTCAAAACATGGAGACTCCCCAAGACGAGAGCCATCCATTTCAATTGATGCCAGATGGGGATCAGAGCGTTGGTGATGTAAAGATAGGAGTTTGGTTTTAGATGCATTAAAAGTAACCAGCCACCTCTTCCCCCAATGTACCACACACTCAAGATCAGAGGAGAGAGAATCAGAGAGAACTTTGTTATTTACGGCCTTTGATGTGTTGCCATAGATGGTTGTGTCATCAGCATAGATGTCAACAAATGATTTAAGTATGTGTTTAGGGAGATCATTGATGTAGATCAGGAAGAGAGTTTGACTCAGGATGTCCCCTGAGGGATTCCAGCATTAATATTGTGGGCCTCTGATTTCTGCCCATCAACCACTACTCTTATGAACCTATCGGAGAGAAATGATTTAATGATTGAGAAAACATGATCAGTGATACCATAGCTGGAAATCTTGTGAAGTAGGCTCTTGTGCCGTACCTTATCAAAGCCTTTGATATGTCAAGAGCAATTGCCCTAGAAAGGAAGGCTTTGTCAAGAGATTCCTTAATCCTATGAGATATAACCGTTAGCACATCTGCTGTAGATCTTGCAGAGCGGAAACCATATTGCATGTCACTAAGAAGGTTGGTTCTGCTGGGGTGGTTGACTACTTCTTTATTTAATATGGATTCCAACAACTTACTCATGACACAAAGGAGACTTGTTGGTCTGTACTGAGAGGGGGATTACTTTTCACCTGAATTCTTGAATACAGGGCTACTGATGAGGTTTTCCAGGGTGTTGGAAAGCACTTCTCCTTAAGGCAACGCTTAAACAGTTTTTTATGTATGGGGGCAAGTTCTGGTTGGAGCTTTTTCAGCACTATAACTGGAATGCCGTCAAGGCCAGTGGCTTTATTGGAATCAAGGTTCTTGATTAGCTTGGCGACCTCATGCACAGATATTTGTATGTTGCATAGCGTGTTGTCTGTTATAGGAGGAAGTATGGGGAGTTGATGGCTTTCGTCGCATAGGGTAGAATTAGCTGCAAAGTTCTTGGCAAATAGTTTGGCCTTCTCTGATGCTGACGAGATGACCTCAGGTCCATTGATGATGGTTGGGATAGAACGCACGCTTTTGTTCAGGATCCTGTTTGCTATTTGCCAAAACTGGTGGGAACCAAGCCGCTGTTCAGCTACTTTGGATTTAACAGACTGAGCATATAGCTCTCTTGCATGTTTTATTACTCTTTTACAGTGGTTGCTGGCAGTCCTGAAAGCAGCTTTAGTCTCAGTACATCTATTATGTTGGTAGCTATGGAAAAAGTGATTTCTGTGTGCGATGACAGCAGCACATTCTGGGGAGAACCATGGCTTGCTGTTAGGTTTTTGTTGGAATTTTTTGGATGGTATGAATCGGGTTATGCCTACAATTAAGCATTCGGTCAGTTTGTCCTCTTAAGTGTTGCAATCCGAGGATGACAACATCAAAAAGAAGAGTAGTAAGATTCTCTTCAGATTGCATTTCAGTGTAATAAAGAAGCAGGAAGGGAATTCCAAAGTTTTGCAATCTTAGCATGACAACTACATACATTGAAACTTGTGCATTTCAGTATAGTAAGGCAATCAGAAAACTGGGAGGAATTCCAAAGTCTTGCAATCCGAGGCTTTGCTGCATATAGATGGATCAATAAGTAAGGAGTGTGCAAACGCCTGCGAATAAAAACAATATTTACATTCATATGAACAACGTGTGAACAGATTTTTAATGATAAAACATTCAAGACGTTTTTTTACTCTTTTTCATCCCAAGCAAGGCGTATTACAATCTGGATGTAAGAAACTACTATTTTGGACTATTACAAACTGCGAGGTAACAAGATGTTTCTTCACATTACATTTAAACAACTGCATTTCAATATAGTCATGGGAGCAGAAAACAGGGAGGGAATTCCAAGGTGAGGGTTTATTCGATTTGAGACTCTTGTGTAACCTTGTCTAAGATGAATATATTTATTGTAATTGCACCCACTTATGTATGGCAAAATACTCAGTTAATGTGAGTTTTGTAAACATCTAGGATACTCTCAGTTAAAAGAAATGTGATAGCCATGTTGAAAAAACTCACCTTTTTAAGCAATATTTGTAATGTTTTAAAATTATTTCCATTATGTATATTATAATTAGTAAACTAAAAATTTATTCATACGAATATCTAAAGACAACCAAATCATTGACACCTATATTAGTTAAAAGTCTGTATTTTCAAATGATTTTTATATTCAGATGAATTAAAGGTTAACGGGTATATTTCTTCAATGCTTAAATCGAATAATAGGATTTATAAATTGATAAATATATTAAAAAAACTAAATAAATACAAATTAACGTGTATTGAATTCACAAATATATGACAAAAACAATATAAATAAATACAAAATAACATCGAATTCACTGTGGCTTTCTCAACCAATTGTATAATTCAAAGGTACACAGTTACATTTGGTTGCAACAAAGGTAACTGTTTACCTTTGAATAAATAAGAAAAATATTTTGCTCTTGTTATCGAGCACTATCTAACTAATATTGTATTCATTAATACCTAATTCTGAACATCTCAAGCCTGAATATCTAATATATATATATATATATATATATATATATATATATATATATATATATATAATGTTTCTCCTCGTATTTTGATCTAAATCATAAAAAACGGTAGATATAATTTCAACCAGACTATATCCTAAAATAACACCTATATGGACTGGATCTGTGTCAAGTTAGAAAATATCAGGTGTTTTTTTTGTAACATGTCTTATATAACTTTTTTTTAGATTAAATTAATCTAGATATGGAGTTCAATCCAATTATATTTATAGCAAAAAACAGAAATAATACTAATATTTTCATGCAATATATATAAATATAAATGGTTCTCTTTCACTAGGATATCAATCATAAAATCCGCAAGAAATATTGTTAACTATACTATATTTTAAGCAACACTTATATCAACCCAATAATGTTGACAACAATAAACTGATTATATATTGAATTTATAATATTAATAACAACAAACAGATTATATATTGAAATTATAAAATAATCTACATATACTAAATACACTTGATAAAATATCAAGAATTGAATTTATAAAAATAATGTACATATAATGATTACACTAGATAAAATATCACAAATTTAATTTACTAGAATAATCTACAAATGATAGGTACAACAAATAAAACACCAAAAATTGGATTTATAAAAATAATGTACATATAATAAGTACAGTACATTATGTCGGGTTATTAGAAATATGCACTTCAAGGTGAGTACACTTACTATAAGTTTATCAGATCCTTGTACAACAATAATCTATAAATGCTAGCTACACTAGAATAAAATAAAAACAATTGAATTTATAAGCATACTCTACATATAATATGTACACCATATATACATTAATACTAATATTTGTAATTAAATGCTAAAAATATTGAATTTCATTTAATTTTACAGATGTTCCCGATTGGACGCTATTATAAAATTTTAATGGAATGTCATTTTCCTAAACATTATCCTATGAACAATTATTACATCATTTGAAAGAGTACAATAGCATCTGGTGTGACTTTTAAGAAGACAATATTTTTTACAGCACTATAAAACTTAGAAAATTTTTGTAGAAAGAAAAGTGTGTGACTTTAAAAAGACAATATTTTTACAGAACCTGAAACTATAGTACTAAGAAAAATTTTGTAGAAAGAAAACTGTGGCTTTAAGAAAACAATATTTTCTACAGCACCCGGAACTACAGAACTAAGAAAAATTTCTTAGAACGAAAAGTGACACCTTATAAATGCTTAATTCTTTGATGTAGAAATTTGCAAAAATTACATGGTCAAAATATATAAGACTGTGTGTAAATGTTTGGTATCTGCTATTATCTACTTATCTTGAACTTGAACAAATTAATAAAATTGCAATAAAAAAACTAAGGTTAATGTTCTGATAATGTGTGTATAACATTGTTGAAGTCACACTATAAAAATGCGACATTCATGTGAAGTGTGAAGATTTAATTGTTTTGCCAAATATGCTGGAGTAAAACATATAAATACTCACACTGGGTAAAAGAAAAATTCTTATAAAGTTTGTTGATTTTCTTGTTCTAGAGCATCAAATTTTGTTCAACATTTAATCATGATTCACACTTGAGAAAAGCCAAATTCTTGTGAAGTGTCAGGATATTCTTGTTTTAATAAATAAACGTTAATGACAAAAGTAAGAACTCACACGATGGAAAAACCCCATTATTGTGAAGTATGTGATTATTCTTGTCCTACAAAATCAAAGTTAGTAAAACATATGCGAATTCACACTGGTGAAAAACCACATAATTGTGAAGTATGTATGTACTCTTGTTCTGACAAATCAAATTTAGTGAGACATATGAGAACTCACACTGGGGAAAAGCCATATACTTGTGAAGTGTGTGGATATTTGTTTTCTCAAAAATCAGCCTTAGTCATACATAGGAAAACTCACACTGGGGAAAAGCCATATACTTGTGACGTGTGTGGATATTCTTTTTCTCGAAAATCAAATTTAGTCAAACATAAGACGACTCATACTGGGGAAAAGCCACATAATTGTGAAGTATGCAGGTATTCTTGTTTTGATAAATCAAATTTAGTGAAACATATGAGAACTCACACTGGGGAAAAGCCATACAATTGTAAAGTGTGTGGATATTCTTGTTCTGACAAATCAAGGTTACTGCAACATATGAGAACTCACACTGGGGAAAAGCCATATTCTTGTGAAGTTTGTGGATATTCCTGTTCTCAAAAATCAAGGTTAGTAATACATATGAGAACTCACACTGGGGAAAAGCCATACACTTGTGAAGTGTGTGGATATTCTTTTTCTCAAAAATCCAGCTTAGTCTCACATATGAGAACTCACACTGGGGAAAAGCCACATATTTGTGAAGTGTGTGGATATTCTTTTTCTACAAAATCAGGCTTAGTCGTACATATGAGAATGCATACTGGGGAAAAGCCACATTCTTGTGAAGTGTGTGGATATTCTTGTTCTGAAAAATCAAGGTTAGTAATACACATGAGAACTCACACTGGGGAAAAGCCATATACTTGTGAAGTGTGTGGTTTTTGTTTTTCTCAAAAAGCAGGCTTATTAATACATATGAGAACTCACAATCGTTAAATAAGGGAACAGTATCCATTTTTAAAAGAGCCCTCAGATATAAAGTTAAATCAGAAAATATAACAAAATCAAGTGTTAGCTTCAGGGGGGAGCCACTCGGTCTCTTAAAATTTACTGAAGATAAATTTAAAAGAAGTAAAAAGCCACATTCTTGTTCAGTATAATTCTAGTTCTGACAAATCACCTTAAGCGAAACACAGAACTCAGCAATAACAACAATTGCTTTTTCTGCCACACAGAAGTAGAGAGTATGAACCACCTGACATCCATTTGTAAAGTCCTGTTGGGGGACAGCTATTATACAATACAAAATCTGTAAAAACGTGAATATCCAATGTAGTTCTCAAAAATCAAAGTTTGTATTACATATGAGAACTCACACCGGTTAAACCAGATATAGTGATTGGGACAGAGCAAACAAAAAAGCGACCGTAATAGAGGTCAGTGTACCCAATGATACAGGGCTTAACAGAGTTGAGAGGGAAAAGATAACAAAGTATCAAGGACTTATGTATGATATGAAACGAAATTGGAAATTAAAAGACGTTTCAATTATACCAGTCATCATAGGAGCAACTGGGCTTATGAAAAAGAACTTTAAAAAGTGCATAGCAAGCATACCCGGTGAACCAAGTGCAAGTGAAATACAAACGATTGCACTGAAAGGGACGGCTAGAATCCTGAAAAGATCTCTTGGTTGGACTCACTAAAATAGGGGTAAATGTCAGACATCTGGTTGGATGTCCCATCCCCTAGAAGAAAAAGTTTAAGAAAAATAAAAATAAAAAAGTGAAAAGCCACATTGTTGTGAAGTGAGTAATTATGCTAGTTCTTCCAAATTAAATTGTGAAACACATAAGAAGTCAACAATAACAACAATTGCTGGTTCTGCCACACAGAGTAAAGAGTGTGAACCACTTGACATTCACTTGTAAAGTCCTGTTGGGGGACTGCTACTATACAGTGTGACTGTTAGGAAACGACTATTATACAATGTGACACAAAGGAGTGTGTAAATAACTCCACCGTAAAATCTGTAAAAACTTGAACATCCAATGTAGTTTCAAGCCTTGGAAACATGTACCTGATAGAACAGTTAGAAAGAAGTCATACCTCGTCCACTATGACTACGACATTTCTACATCTACATACCTAGAAAACGGATATTTAGCCAGAGATATTGATATGGGATAAGAGGGAGAAAGTAGCAACTCAAGTAATCGTCCTTAATGATACTGGCTTTAACAGAGCTGAGAGAAAGAAAATAACAAAATACCAAGGAGTTTTGTATGACATGAAAAGAAACTGGAATCTAAAAACGATCCCAATCATTCCAGTTATTATAGGAGCAACGGGGCTATTGAACAAGAATTTCAAAAACTATCTGGCGAATATACCTGGTGAACCAAGTGAAAGATAAATACAAAAATTGCACGTAAATGGACGGTTAGAATCTTAAAAAGATTTTTCAGTTGGAGTAACTAAACTAATGAGAGAATGTTTGTCATCTGGTGGAAGGCTCCAGTCCCAAGAAAAACAACGTGATAAGAAAATTAGAAGATAAAAAAGCTACATTCTTGTGAAATTTATGCTTATTTTTTCTAAATAATGAAAAGTTAATAAAACATATGAGAACTCAACACTGGAAAATGTATAGTTTAGAACAATCTGTGAAGATTCTTCTATTTTTAAGCAAGTACATTGATGCATATGAAAATCACACAATTAGTAAAAGACATTTTTGCAAAATATATTTGTAGTCTTATTCAGAGAATTTGCATTTATTTATATGAGAACTTCAAACTAGACAACATTACATTGAACACTTTTGAAAGGACTCGTGATTGATGCAACAATTCTAAATTAATATTGTCATAATAAAGAGAAAAAAAAAGAAAAATATAATAGTAAATAAATAATCACAAAGACTATAATTGGGTGCAACTGAGAGAAAAGTCACAGACATGGAATAAAGCTATATAATAATATATATTTGTGTTATAGTGTTTTTGTTCAGAAGATGATGTATTTCTTTAAGGTAAAAACCACCAAGAGAGTGAAGGTCAACGGGAAAAGGTATGTTTCCCTTTTGTGCGATGTGCAATGCAAAGATTTCTATTCGTCATGTTAAAAGAACTGTCACGCATACGGTATTTGTTCCGGTTGTAAACAGTGTTGATATGTGTATCCACCCGCACATGGAAAACCACAGACGTTGTATACTAACAAAACAGAAAAGAAAACATTATAATACATTAATAGATAAAGTTACATGAACACGGTTACATAGACGCAATACAACCTGACACATAGATATGCACGTTATGTATATGTATATATATGCAGCAGTATACTACAACGCATGCTCTTACCTGTCCCATGGCCTACTAATATGTACTGTCGAACATGTCACATTAGAGAGCACTTTTCTTAGATGAAAATTGAAATGAGAACAAGGGAAATGATTCAGGTTGCTTCAAGCATTATTTCAGATATTAATAACTGAAATAATGCTTAATGAATTCTATCTACATATGTTAATGTCAAGATGTTTAAAGTAAAATGATTTCTTTAATTAATATTAATAGGTGGTGGTTAAATATATTTTCATTTTTATTTCAATATAATACATAAACTAATCAATTGTGAATTGTCTCCCTTGACTTTTTGCATGATGAACTTGTTTGCACATATAAAAAAATATTTGAATAGACAATAACATGTTATGTTATTAAAGATTTTATTAGAATATCTTTTATTGAGAAATATTAAAGTATTTACAAAGAACATAAATATAAAGATTGAAAGTAAACTAAATTGTTTTTCACTCTGCCACATAAACATTAAGTAGCATTTTTTCTCATCAATTTTTTTTTATATTTTGGAAATAAAAGAAAACGGTAAACATTGTAAAAATAATATAAAGGTTTATGGTCAACACTGGATTTTAATTTTATTTTGACCATTGCTGCTTTTTAAAAATTTTAACGAATCTTTTCTAATTTAAAAAAATCATCTGAATAAATCTTTTGCTTTTTGTTATAGAATATATTTATAACAATTTTTGTTGGAAATTTATACATTTTTTCAGTGTGCTGCTCACATGTAAATACATTTTTTGGAGAATAAGTTTTCAAATTTTTTCTGCACCCTTCCTACCCCCTTCCTACCCATATTTTTCTGTGAATTAATAAGAAAATCTAAAATCTTTTTTTTTCTTTTTCGACCGCTGAATTCGGGATCCCTGTTACGCGTTTCTAGCCGCTTTTCATGCTATGTAGGTGAACAGTGCATTCCTTTAGAAGGTTGCTCAATTACTCAATGGTCTGCCGGGTTCTTAGGCTGTTTGGTCAGAAGGAAGACGACTATATAGCCTAAGCCGCTTGTTTGAATCGAAACATTTCTGCTATTACAGGCGACCCTGTCTCTGGTCTGCCGTTTTTATGATAGTGCCTCGACTCAGCTCCTCCCTGTAAAAAGTATGCAACCTCTGCTGAACAGTGTGCAAATAAGATAACTCAACTGTGCAAAGCGGACACTGAAACACATTTCTGCAGATGTAAGTATTATAGCCAACCCCAATCACTCCCATGTTTCATTATAGATTGTGTATATGCCATTGCACAGAGACAGCATGCGCTCCGCTGGTTTATCCGTCATAATTCAAATGCGAATAGTCACAAATGTATAGATGCTAGAAATCAGTGTAAGAGAGTAATAATCACAGCACAAGAATACATACTGAAATACTTAGGAAACATAGAATTGCAGAAGATAGGAACTCGCTATTTCTTGAAAATTTATAATAGTGTAGTGAATAAAGGCCAATCACTAATTCCCTTTCCATCCAACAACAAAAAGGTTGCATGTACAGCAACTGAAAAGGCCGAAATGCTTGCTTGGCTATTCGCCTCCAACACCACCCTAGAGCCAACAAACAACCCCCTTTCATATCTCCCTATACAGAGGGAAGCAACAATTGATGCTCTGAAAATTACCCCTTCCACGATGTCATAAAAATGTGTGTTGACCTGTTATACTAATTGAGAAATGCTCAGCTGAGCTAGCTCCCATACTTTCCAAACTCTACAACAAATGCTTTGCTTAACCCTGCTTCCTTATTAGCTAGAGAATGGCCTTTATAGTACCAGTTTACAAGAATTATGGCGAAAGGGCCAACCCTCTCAACTATTACCTTGTAAGTTTCCTCACCTTATTTGCGAAAATCTTTTAGACGCTAATCAATCAAAACTAGTCCACCCCCTTGCAAAAACCAACTTCCCTTCGGACAAACATTACGGATTTAGGAGATGTCGTTCTTCTGCAGATATTATAACAGTCATCTCTGAGCGCAGCTATAATGCACTGGATAATGCGGGTGAAGCTCGTACTGTAGTTTTCGAGATATCCAATGCCTTTGACAAAGTCTGGCATGAATGGCTGCTAATGAAAATCAAATCATGTATAACTGCACGAATACTAAATATAATTAGATTCTTCTTAGAAAAAAGGACCATCCAGGTTGTCATTGATGGACGTTCATCCAAGCAGCATAGCATATGTGCGAGAGTATCTCAGGGGCTGATCCTTGGACTATTATTATTCCTGATATTCTTCAATAACCTCCCCGATAATAGTATCTGAAATGGGTATATTTTCTGATACAATGCTTTATAAAATGCAGGAGGAAAGAATGGATGTACACAAACGGCTGAATCAGTAGAAAATTACCTTCAGATCGTAGTTGAATTGGAACGTAAATGGGTGGCGACATTTAATGCTAGTAACACCAAGCTGCTCTCCTTTAACAGTTAAAAAAAATCTTCTCCAATCGCCCATAACAAATTACACTGTACCTGAGAATTCTTCCTCTATAATCCTCAGTGTAACATTCACAGGAAATATGAACTGGAATAAATACATTGAAGCCATTGTGAAGGCTGCTACAAGGAAGGTGGGATCCTTCTATCGTGCTAGAAAACTGCTCATAACTGAGAGTATCCTATATCTGTATAAGACGACCATTCGCCCGTGTATGGAGCATTGTTGCTACATCTGGGCTGATGCAATTATCACTAGTCTCTCCCTCTCGGAAAGGGTCTTAAAAAGGCCTCCGATCTAATAGGTCCCACTTCGTCAACTAGGCTCCACCCCCTGCCATATCGCCACAATGTTGCATCCCTTTCCCTGTTTTACAAGTATTTTAATGGAACGTGCTCTGATGAACGCATTGTATTTGTGCATGCTCGATGTAAATATCCCAAAAAAACTCGCTTAGCAACAAAATGACCCGGCTTCACTGTTGACGTCCATAAATGTCAGAAAGTTTTCTACTCAAATAGTTTCTTCTATAGAACACAAACTTTTGAATTATTTTGATGCTGCCTGCTTCCCTAACTGTACTGATATGCAGAAGTTCAAATGTAACGTAAACCAACATCTTAATCTTTCTTAGGTATGAACCCAATTAGTAGCTCCTTATGTCCAAGTGGCAATACGCCTTGTTTGGGGTGAAGTTGAGTAAAAAGAAGTTTTTCTGTGCCCACAACAACAAAAAAGTTTTCTGTGCCCACAACAACAAAAAAGTTTTTCTCTGCCCACAACAACAAAGAAGTTTTTCTGTGCCCACAACAACAAAAAAGTTTTTCTGTGCCCACAACAACAAAAAAGTTTTTCTGTGCCCACAACAACAAAAAAGTTTTTCTGTGCCCACAACAACAAAAAAGTTTTCTGTGCCCACAACAACAAAAAGTTTTCTGGCCCACAACTTTTGCAATATGATCACTTGGGTGTGAATTAGTTTTAAGTGAAGAGAACTTGTGCAGCGTTTCCTACACGCACTCTCCTGGTTAAAAAATATCGATCCAAGGGCAAGATATAGTCAAAACGATTAGAGATTTTTCCAAGCGTAGAAGTTATTAGAAACTTGCCAGAGTTAAGTCAATGTAACTACAGGACTTCACCCTGAATTTTCTTTCATGTTATTTATCTTAGATTAGACTGCCTTCAAGAGACGACGAGATGAATGAACACTTCATCCCATAGCAAAAGGTAATACCTGGAAGGATGCGTCTCTTTAAACAAAGTCTAGAAGTGTAAGTCATGTTTAGTTTGAGAACAGTTTCCGATGGTTCGTTGTTCTACACAAGTCCTGAGAAGTTACTGGTTTGCAGTAGACAGAGCAGTTTCCGATGGTTCGTTGTTCTACACAAGTCCTGAGAAGTTACTGGTTTGCAGTAGACAGAGCAGTTTCCGATGGTTCGTTGTTCTACACAAGTCCTGGGAGTTGACTGGTTTGCAGTAGACAGTTCTCGAGTTGGAATCCACAGAGCAAAAGATTCTTCCGGTGTTGAGACGGAAAAAGCATATGCGAAATTGCTACAGAAAGGTTTAATATTTAGGGAGCAATTCTGGTTTTTGATTGGTTGGTAGCGGAACGGGAATTAATTCGATTCGTCAGTTCCCAGCAACATCGTTTATAAATAGAATCTCCCAACTATGCGGAATCATACCCCATTATGGTCCAAAATATTGTAACACAAAATACAAACTATACTTATTACGATTATTTGTTTTCTCCTCGTACCTGGTATAGAGTGGTGTCATCAGGAAATATACCCACCTCAGAGACAATTTTATAAGGGAGGCCATTTATGAATATTAAGAATAATAAAGGTCCAAGGATTATATCATATTCTTTAGATGTACGACCGTCGGGGACAACCTGGATTTTTCTATTACTAAAGAAGGAGTTGATTACATTATGTATTCTTCCAGTGATACCATATGATCTAATTTTCCTTAGAAAACCATCATGTCATGCCTTGTCCAAAGCCTTGGATATATTGATTGTCGGTCAGGATTTTAGCAGCTGTAAGGTGATGGACTAGAACTTGATTAATTAAGGACTCAAATATTTTGTCGAAAAGCGGGAGAAGGCTAATGGTGTGATAATTTAATGGGTCAGTTCTTTCGCCAGAATTCTTGAAAACTGGTACTACAGAAGAAGCGGTATTTACCTTAGATTAGACTGCCTTTCAGGGATGATGAGATCAATGCACACGTTATCCCATAGCAAAAGGTAATACCTGGAAGGATGTAACTCTTAAGACTTATTTCCACGAGAAGGGCCTGCCTCTAAACATGCCAGAATGATGACAAGGCAAAACACAGGTGGTACAACCATCCAAACAAAAAACAGGTACCACAGTGTTATTGCTGGCTGGTGCGTTAGGTGTATCAGGAGTGTCAAAAATTCTCCCAAAATTCTAACACGAAACTGCGAATAAAATATTAAAAAAACTCGTAATTTCTCTTATTAAAGTGTGTTGTTTATTTTCTTTATGGAATATACTTCCAAAATAAACTAATAAAGTTGTTTAAAAAATAATAGAAATATTGTTTTTATTATTTATAAAACAGTGTTTACAAAGTACAGGCGCGGGCGACGCGCGCCTTGAATGACGCCATTTTTTAACGTAATGAAATCAATTGAAATTTACAAGTTAAATTGTTCTCAATTTTTAAACTTTAAAAATCTATCAAAACTTTTCTAATGGTTCAATTTTTACGATATTTTCAGAGTCAATGTAAAATTTTATGCTCTTTCCAATAAACTAAATTTAATATTTTAGACAAACGTTTTTTTGTGAAATTCACCCCCATTCTAAATGTCTATTAAAATTCATATAATTAATTTACTCACCAAAGTTTTATACATCACAAATTGAAGATAAAAGATCAATAAATAAAATATTCAAATTTAAAACAAAAAATGAAGTGTTTTTTTTTAGAAATTTATCTGTAAAGTTCAAATTTTAAAACTTTGTTATTTAAAAAAACCACGTTGATTTTCTCGTTTTTTTTTTTTTGTTTTGCTTTTTGTGGAAGCTTATTTTATGTTTACATAATTCACTTAATATTGGCCGATGACAACATTTTTTTCCTATTTTATCCAATGTTTTTTTTTTCGATATTAAAAAGAAAAACTTTCCAGTCGCTAAATAAGAAGTTGAATATATTAAATCAAGAATTCATGTATTTCTTTAATAGATTAGAAAAAATGGAAAAGTTGTTGATCCATGGAGCTGGAGCTGTGAGTGATCAAAATCCATGAATGAAATGTGTGTATTTTGTATGTATGATAGCACCTTATCGTCGATAGCTTGTTAGAACATTCTACCCAGTTAAAGTGGAAATGAAATATTGCAAAAAAAAAAGAGGGGGAATTAAATGTTGAATGTTATGCACAAAGGGAAAGAATCGAAGCAAAGTACGAGCGCGAGTCAAGTCACGACGTTACGTTCAGGCAAACAAAACCTGTCGTTGAAATAAGATCATTTGCTTATATATATATATATATATATATATATATATATATATATATATATATATATATATATATATATATATATATATATATATATATATATATATTATTCATTTAATGTAATTTTACTCCTGTCACGTTGACAGAACTATTTCGTTGTTTTATATTTAATCCTTTTGGCTAGCTGAAAACAGAAATAGCCTTTAAAATTAGGGCAAACGAGTAGTTTCCAAGTTATGAAGAAATGTTAGTGGTCCAAAAGTGGGGTGGTCATTTTTCTATAATAATTTAACGTAAAATGAGCACCCACTTTATGGCCACATGGGGTAACGTAGAATGAACACAATTTAACAGAAAATACTATTAATGCTTATTGCTTAACATAGCATGGAACAAGTAGCTTCCATGAAGAAATGCACTGTCAATGTCGGCGCGTTAACAGTTAATTAAGCACCTAATTGAATATCCTTCTTGACCGGCATACTTGCTTCGCTTGACGCTTCATTGAAACGGTTTTTTTACCATTCCATACTTCCGTACATATCAAACTGAGAATTCTTTTTACATACGAGTATTTTAATGGCTGATAAACAAACGTCGAGAACCGATACTTGGTTGAAAAATCCTTTCATTTAAAAAATACATGGAATATATAAATATAATTAAATTCTCATACCGGAACATTAGAAGCAATCAAATATTAATAATTTGAAACAAGTAAGTGATTTTTTTCAGAGTTAGATATATATATTACATCCACACGAGTTGCGTTTTTTTTTTTTCGTGAACGTTTTTTTAATAAAACCGATGAAAAAAAAATTGTATATTTTTTCGGTGAAACCTTTTATGATATTAAATTTTGGTCTTTCCTCATTTTATTGGAATAAAAATTATGGTTTGAAATTACGTTTTCATTTTGTTATAAGCTTGTATAAATGGAGGGTCTATTCAAACAGTCGTTTGTTATCGCGGGTTGACTAAAATTCTGATGCACCTATCGGTGCGACGGTGCGGTGCGGTGCGTTCATTTAACAAGCTGAGCAATTAAAAAGATTTAGTCTGGAATAAAAGCAAATGTCATCGTAAGTTTAACATTATCCTTGTTATATTACAAAACTGAGTGTATGGAAGCAAGAAAGTGACAAACAAAAAGGTTGAGTTCAAACTTTTATTAAAGTTAAAACAATCGTGAAATGAACTGCTTGGTATGTCAGGATATTTTGGCGGCGGCGGTGATGGTGGGACGTCGGTAGGAATGCTGGTCGGGTGCGGTGGCGGCGATGACAGAAACATGGCTTAGGTGTTCTGGTGTTTGTATACATGTGTTATAGCAACTTAAATCTAAGAAAGTTTTTAATGTGTTCTAGTAGGTGTTTTACTGTCGCAGTGTTTTATAAGATAATTATTTGTGTTTATATGCTGCCGGAGATGCGACTGCTGTGATGTTTGTGTTTCATATTTTGATTTTTTTTCTTTTGATGTACGGCTTCCTTTCGCGGTTTTCTTTGTTGAGGTGAGGTGCGAGGTGCGAGTTATTCCGTTAATGTGTGTACATTAAAAATGAGTTTTGATGTTTTCGTGCGTGTTTAGTGTGATAATTTACGTTGTATCCATGAACAGGGTTTCTCTTAGCAGCGCCGTTATTATCACCATTACTGTTCCTTCTGGTTTCTGGTTTATTCATGTAAATATGGATATATATATATATATATATATATATATATATATATATATATATATATATATATATATATATATATATATATATATATATATATATATATATGGCAAGTTTAACGTTATCATGTTTTCATAACAAAAAGTGACAAGTTGGAAACAAACCATGAAATTATCTTCCATGGTTTAAAATGTCACTTGCTACACATGGAGTGGAGTAGTAGGTGTATCAGAATTTTTGTAGGAATTTGTGACACCCCTAACACGAAACTGCAAATAAAATATTAAAAAAATATCGTAATTTCTCTTTTAAGGTGGGTTGTTTATTTTCTTTATGGATTATACTTTCAAAATAAACTATTAAAGTTGTATAAAAAGTAATAGAAATATTTTTTAAAAAATAGTAATGAAATTAATTGGATGTTACGAGTTCAGTATTTTTCAATTTTTAAACTTTAAAAATCTATAAAAATTTTTCTATTGATTCTATTTTTACGATATTTTCAGGGTCAATGTTAAATTTTATGCCATTTCCAATAAACCAAATATAATATTTTAGACAAGCGTTTTTTTTTTTTAATTCACGCCCCCCCCCCATTTTCAAATGTCTATTAAAAAGTAAACATTAATTTATGTTCCAAAGTTTTATATATCACGAAATGAAGATAAAAGATCAATAAATAATATATTCAAATTTAAAACAAAAAAGTAGTGTTTTTTAGAAATTTACCTGTAAAGTCCGAAGTTTAAAACTTTTTTTTTATTTAAATGCGTTGTTTTTTTTTTGTTTTTTTTTAAATGAAACCTTGGTCCTTGCACCTTTAATTGAAAATAAATTAGGGCTTGAATTACATTTTTCGAAGAGTTATAAGCTTCGAAAGATAGCAGGTGGAATTATTCAATAGTTTTCACGAAATTTCTTACACTTGCTACAATGCTACACATGGAGTATGTAAATATTGCAGACAGTTTAAATAAACTGTTTTTCAATTGTTGATTTTTTGGATTTTAGTTAACTTTCTTTGTTTACATGTATTTGACTTTGTATTCGTTGTGCTTTCTTATTCTTATGAGAATTGATTATGATAAAAATTAATTTACTAAAATTTAAATTTAACTTTAAAGTAATAAACGTATCTTTTTTTATTCTGTATTAATATTGTTTTATTTTTACGCATAGTCAAATATAATCAAAACTTGATTAAAAAAAAAAACAAAATCCCGCAGTTTAAACGACTGAACACTTAACACGCGAACATATTTACACCAAGAAAAGTAATCATTACAATTGGCCTTTTGGCCAAGATCAAAGTGTAGCATCTGTTCCGATAGATACTGCAAGCTATGACTAGCTATGACTAGCAAAGACCAGATGTGGGGGCAACCCCACATGCCTGACCTTTAACCAACTCCCATTTCCCACCTCTCGGGAGCTGGTCCCCATTTTCCCTTCCCCCTCCCTTCACTCCTCACATTAAAAATCGGCCTTGTGCCTAATTTGCTCGGTGGGGGAGCAAATAAATACCATCTGTTCCGGCAGATACTGCAAGCTATGACTAGCTATGACTAGCAAAGACCAGATGTGGGGGCAACCCCACATGCCTGACCTTTAACCAGCTCCCATTTCCCACCTCTCGGGAGCTGGTCCCCCCTTTCCCTTCCCCCTCCCTTCACTCCTCACGTTAAAAATTGGCCTTGTGCCTAATTTGCTCGGTGGGGGGAGCAAATAAATACCATCTGTTCTCTCAGTTACTAAACTTTCCGCCACCGGGCTTTCGGGCTAGGTTAAGGTGTTTTCGTACTAACCTTCGTTAGCAAGGACCGACCCCCTCATTTGGGGAGTCAGGACCTAAAGGACCGACTCCACATTTGTGGGAGCTTGGACCCGGAAACCGATCCCCTTTTTTGGGAGACTGGAATCTCGGAACCAACACCACTAGCTGGTAGTTGAGACCTGCTTTTGTTGGTTTTTTGCATGCGTTTTTTCTTCGTTCCGGTCTCTTCCCTCTAGAGACAGGGGATGGTCTAATTTCTCCACACTTAATTGCCTGAGCAGCACTCTGACCTGCCAGGCCCAAACTTTGTCTATCTTCGCTGCTCTCCCAGTGGATCGAGCAGACAGGGTTCTCTTTCTCGCTTCCGTTGGGGTAAGTTAGTGGGTAGGGTGACGTGGGGTAGGGCGGGTGCTTCGTTTCTGCTCCCCTCTGTGGGCAGGGATGCCTATCCCCTCTCTCTCTTAATTGCGACGCAGCACTCTGACCCGCTAGCACCCACTGCGTCTTTCTTCTCTGCTCTCCCCCCTCGCGGGGGGATCTGAGCTGCTAACCCGACATCCTCGTGAGGGGAAGTCAAAAACTCTAATTTCTTCAAAGTCCGCTCCTCCCCCTCCTCCCCCTCCATTCCCCTGGGTTTTCTTTTCCCCCACTACACTTTGGTCCGCGCCAGCGGCCAGTGCAACCGCCACGATGCCAGGCAGGAGGGGTACGTCACCCCAAATGCGCAGCATCTCAACTGCGAACGACTCCCTATGTGAGGGAGCTGATGCATCTCCCGGCGAGACGGCGCCAGGAAACAAGGTAGGGCCCCGGCGCGCGGCGACCTTGGAAGAAAGCGGGAGGGTAGGCCCGCAGCCCGCAGCGACCCCCCGAAAAGCACCTGCAACCGCTCCCCACGAGGGCAACCCAGCAGAAAAAGCTGCCGTTAAGTCACTAGCTGGGGAAGACAGTGATTGGCCCCCACCAACACTCCCCAAGAGGACCAAATACGGAAAAGGAGTGACTCTCCGGCCAGTGGTAACAAAAGCAAGCTGGAAGGAGAGACACCCTTGACAGTACCCACCAAGGCTCCAGCTGGGAACACGGCACCAGAAGGGGAGACACCTCTATCCCCCAAGGGGACAGCCACCCAGTAAAGGAAGAAAATAAGAAAGGGGAGCGGCCCGGAGAGCAAACCAAGCCAGGACGAAACAACGCCAAAGACACAATGGCCTACTTTGCCTGGTAACGGCCCAGTTCCGAAACCAAAAATGCCCATAACAAGAGAGAGGCCCACAACACCAGCTATGCCCCCCAACCCGAGTCCAGCTGACACCCACCAGGATGGAGGACCGGCATGGGGCCCCAAAGAGCAGCTAGGGAAGTTGACGCCTGAAGACTACAGAGCACTCTTCGACTCCACTTACAAGGAGTATACCCAGGGGAACAATATCCAACCCCTCCCGGGTCAAGTGGAAGTTCTGGAGAAAAGAGTGCTCTCGCTGATAACTTCAGACACCAAGACAAGGGGTCTGACGGGCGTCAACAAGGACACCATGATGAACGTGTTGCTGGAGCAGAACATTCCCGCCAACTACATCTGTAGAAGGAGTTACGCACAGTGGGATGTTCTGCTCTCCACCTCCGAAGACGTAGTCAGGCTGTCCAGGACCTGTCATCAGAGCAGGAACATAAAGCTCCAACCCATCTATATGAACAAGAGGAGAGCAAATGTTTCTGCTCTAAACGTCCCCTGCTATATGGAGGCCAAACAACTGGGGTCTATCCTAAGCCAGTATGGAGACGTAGAGGAAGTCACCCCGGTCCGCGGATTAAGAAACATCATGACCGGGGACTACAAAGTACAGATGGTCCTGGACAAGGCTGGATTCTACGCCATCCCAGCCACACTCAAGTTCGGAGAGTGGACACTCTCCCTTATAGTGGAAGGGAGGAGGCCTCATTGCTGGCTGTGCACACAACAAGGGCATATGGCGAAGGACTGTCCAAAGAGGAATGGAGGGAAGAAGCCCACAAAAGCGGCGGAAACAAGCGTGACAACAAATCAAGCCGCTGCTCCCGCGCCGGCCGCAAATCCTCCAGAGGCACCAACAGGCTGGGTGACGGTCGTAAAGAAAGGCAAGATCAACAAACAGCCATCCTTGCAGACAGTCACCCAAGACCAAGAACAATCGAAGAGCGAGACGGAGAAAATGGACACACAGACACCCTCCTCCTCAAACAAGAGGAAACTACCAGAATCTGAGGAGGAGGCCGCGTCAGAGGCAGAGGAAGAGACAACAACAGTCTCTATGGCCCTGAGCGCAACAGAGATCAGGAGGGCCAGGAGGAGGAAAAGCCGCAAGACACGCGCAAACCCCCCTAGCCCCACTGAGACTGAGAAGGACTCCCTCGCAACAACAACACAGGATTAACCCCCATGTGATCCCAACATCCCAGCAACCCGAACAACCTTCCCCCTCTCCTATAAAGGCCCCAAGAAACTCTTCCCGCCCCTCATCCCGTGAAAGGAGCCCAAAAGAAGAAAACGAGTAGGCTACCCCCTCCCCAAGCGCTCAGCCTCCACATCAACCAAAAGAGGTCCCCTCCCCCACTCCCAAAGTCCGCACTGAACGGACCAAAAAGCTCCCCTTCCTGTCAGAAAGCAGGATTTGTGAAACAGACCCTCTCCAACCGGCTCCGGACCTTAAAGGACAACAGAAGGTCCGGTACAATAAACTTAAAAACTTTGAAAAAGTCGGTGGAGACCTAGTAACAGACCCCACTAAATTCAAGGACGCTCCCTTGTTGACTACTTTCGTTAGGGTCAACAAGGACGCTAGGACTGGAGGAATGTGGGCAATGATTAAGGCAGCGAAGAATGCGATCCCAGGCCAGCAGCTGGTGGATAGGGACCATCCTTCACTGACCAACATTTTATTTAAATGTGAGGGTAGAATCCCCATGTATGTACACCCATCGCTATACAGGGCACTCAAACTAACCTTCCCCCTGGACGTGGGGGGCGTGGCCAAGGATGGATCACCTTCATCGGATTTACTTACCGGCAGCCTTGGCCAGGCCTGCCATGTCCTCACTGCCAAGGATTTCAGACCCGTCTGTGACAGTGCTTGAGGTAAGTGATCATGTCTTTGAACTTGGCTACATTGAATGTGAGGGGCATCAGGTGTCGAAGCAAGGCCTCGCGCGTTGTGAGAGACTTGGTGTCCCTCAAGGTAGATATTGCCGCTATCCAGGAGACCCATTTTGTTTGTGACGGGGATTGTCAGGTGCTGGTAAACGATTACGATGTCTACTCAGCATATGGCAATACCTATAGTCGTGGAATCTCCTTGCTAGTGAGTCGCACCCTGTCAGCGTCGGTGAATGTTGTTCACGCAGGCGAGGACGGGCGGGCGCTTGTTGTTGATGTTGCTGTTAATTGTAGTGTTTTTCGGATTGTTGCTGTTTATGCTCCCAATGCTGCTGTAGAGAGGGCAACCTTTTTTCGACGGTTGGAGGGCTTCTTAGTGGATCCGGAACGGTTAGTTTTAATGGGGGATTGGAATGCAATCCTTGATCCCAAAATAGATAAGGTCGGGGGGACTAGCGGGTCGGCGTGGTGTGACAGCAGTCTGTCTGACCTGATGGCCTCGTGCGATCTCGTCGACAGATTTCGTCTGGATCATCCGGGGCGGGAGATGTGGACGTGGCATCCTGTAGTGCCTTCCCATATAAGCACTTACTTGGATCGGATGTTAGTTAGAAGAGACGATGTAGACTTCCTATCTTGCCCCACGTTCCACTTGCTAGGACACTCGGACCATAAACTTGTTATGGCCCGTTTGAGCTTAAGTGCTAGGCCTAAACTGGCCGGATACTGGAAGTTCAACAGCACCTTGTTGGAGCTGGAGGACTACCGGTTGAAGGTCACTGAGCTAATTCAGCGGGCTTTAGTGGGGGCGGTTACAGGGAGTAAGTGGTGGGTTAGTCTCAAGGCCAAAATTAGGCGCTTCTCTGTCCAGTATAGCCAACGCCTCGCGATAGATAAGGCTAAGGCAAAGAAGTGTTTAGAGGATAAGCTGACCCGGGCGGTGGAGGGGGGGACCCCCTAGAGTTAGCACTAGCTAAACAAGATCTCAACCGCTTGGCTAGCGAGCGGTATGAAGGTCAAGTAGTTAGGGCTAGGTTAAACAAAGTTTCTAACGAGGCTGTGAATGTTGACGCTGTTGAGCGTAAGGCTGCTTTAAGGCGCAGTTCGGATGGGTACATTCGTAAAGTACATAACCTGGAAGGACACCCCTTAGTATCGACTCGGGAGATCTGCGAGGGGTTTCGGGAGCATCTATCGGTGCCCTTCACCCAACTACCCGGACTCAGGGTTGATGAGTTTGGCAGCTATTTGGCTGACTCGCCCCGCCTCACGGCGGCTCGGGCGGCTAGCTGTTATGGTCTTATTACTGAACATGAGGTCATTACTGCGTTGAAGCAGGTCGGCTATAACAAATCCCCGGGGCTTGATGGTTTACCCTACGAGTTTTACTTGAGGCTGTCGCCCATGTTGGTCCCTATTCTGAAGGATATGTTCAACCATTGGTTTGCCCAGGGTTCCATCCTTGGACAGGTGACCAAGGGTGTGATCACATTGCTGAGGAAAGGTCAACGGCATGGTGGGAGGGAAAACTTTGATGACTTTAGGCCCTTGACTCTGCTAAACACAGAGTTAAAGATTTTGGCAAAGATTCTTGCGACTCGCTTGCAGGTTGTCATCACTGAGTTGATCGAACCGGACCAGACTTATGCTGTGAAGGGGAGATCGATTCAAGACAATTTGCACTTGATATGCTCGATCATAGAGGGGACAGAAGACGACGCTGAAGCCGCGCTGATCAGTTTGGATCAGTCCAAGGCATTCGATAGGGTCGACCATCGGTTCCTAGGATCTGTGCTAGAGGCCGCCGGATTTAATCCGGACTTCCGCAAGTGGATCTTTGTTCTGTATGACAGGCCGACAGTAGCGGTGCAGATCAACGGTAAGCTGTCGGAGTCATTCGCTGTCTCTCGGTCGGTGCGACAGGGTTGTCCGCTGTCGCCTCTGTTGTATGTCCTGGCGTTGGAACCCCTCCTTCGCAAGTTAAGGGATGAGGCGGCTACACCAGTCCTGCGCGGAATAGCTCTCCCTGGAGGCACACGAGCCAGGGTTTCCGCGTTCGCCGATGACGTCACCGTGTTCGTGTCTTGCCTCACGGACGTTCAAGCGGTGGTCGAGGCACTCGCTCGATACGAAGAAGTAACAGGGGCCATCTTCAACCGTAGCAAGTCTGTTGGCCTGCGGTTGGGGGCCTGGACCGGGGTAAACTCGCTTCCAGGTATTTTCAGCTGGACCGATGGACCGGTCCGCATTCTCGGTGTCTGGTTTGGACCGGGACTTCAGCTGGAAAAGAATTGGTCGGAAGTACAGTCTAAGGTCAAATCGTCAGTAAAGACTTGGATTGGAAGGAAATTGTCCTTGAAGGGTCGGGCGGAGGCGTGTGCTACATACGTCTTTCCGCTCATCCTTTAGCGTTTGTCTGTACTTCCTCTCCCTGCAGAACGACTAACCCGCTTACAAGGGCGCCTCGACTCACTTTTGTGGAACGAGGGTAAGCATTATGTCTGCAGAGAGGTCTGTGTTCAAAATCCGAGCGAGGGAGGCCTGGGTCAGTCCAGTCTCTTGTGTCATAGAAACGCCGAGAGATTGACTTTCCTGGGTCGTTCGCTTGAAGGAGACGCTCCTTGGTTCCCTGTGGTTGAGAACTCGTTTCCCAATCTCAAACCCAACCCTTCGGTAGAAGGTCGTCGTAGACCGAAGGGGGAGTCCAAGTTCTTCTCCGAATGCCAAACCGCTCTTAGAGCTTTGCCGGGGACCAATGTCCTCGATCAGCCAAGGAAGAAACTGTATCGGGATTTAGTGGAGGGGACCGCGAAGGATCCACTTTGTAGGCGGATGGGATGGTCGATGAATAACTCGGAATTCTCCCTGACTTGGCGACTGGTCCGAAATGCGCTGCCCCCCTTCGACATACTTTTCCGGTATAAAGAACATACCAGCCGCTTCTGTCCGGGCTGTGACGAACGCGAGCCCGAAACAATCGAGCATGCGTTTTTTAGTTGCAGCCAGATACAGCCCCTATTAAAGTACGTCGAGGGGGTAACAGCTCGCATCGATGCCGAGTGTCTGCTCGATCTCGACGTAGGAACTTTTGTGTACAACATGGAGCTGCTGTTCCCCAGGGAGGAAAGTTTGGTTTTCCTGGCGATCCTAGCAGTAGCGCGCATGACCATTTGGATCACGCGCCTCAAGTTGATCCACGAAGGGACATCTGTTCCTGATCGGGATCTGATCGTTTACTTTAAACATTTGCTTAAAGTAAAGATCAGATGCGATTGGAAGAGGTTGCCTAGAGTGGAATTTGACAAGAGGTGGGTGCACAGCACTAGTTTGTGCATCTATCGAGGAGCCAAGTTTCAATACGTGTTCCCTCCTTAGGCATGGCATGGGCGGTGCTGGGTCCTACGGAACCCATCCCGCCTAGGTTAGCATTATAAGTTCAGTAAAGTAACTCTGGACTGGTGGTACAAATGAGATCCTGTTCCTGATTTTATTTTTTGGTATTAGAGAACCTCTGAGTCTGCCCAATCCCCCTGCTCCTCATCTTTATTTTCTGATGCCCCCGGTCATCCCCCTACTCAGAGGTCACCTTCCTACCCCCTCCATCCGTTGCTTTATTTTCTCCCACCTCCATTAAGGCGACTTCCCCAAACCCCATTAGGGATGCTCTGCTTGTTTTCGGTTCCCCGGAAAACAGTGGGGTATCTAGCCACATAGAATAGTACAGGGGGGTCTTACTAACAACACATTAGTAGTTTTTTCCTTATTTTTGAAATGAACATTTTCATTAGTTTTTTTCCCACTCCACGAACATTTTATGCCAATTAATTCAAGAACTCTTTCTAATGAAATCGAACTTTATTTTCTCACACATACACACACACACACACACACACACACAAAAAAAATGCACACACAACATACAGAAATGAATATACAAATTGTACATAGTTAAATTTTACATTGAACGCTGGGGTTATTAGTTAGATTAGGATCCACAGAGTGATTGAGGTATTTTGGTAAATGTTGCCAGTCAAGAGTAAGACTTCAAAGTCTCATCTGTTACATAGTCAAAAAGACCCTGTACCCTCCCCCTCCCAATTTCTTGTAGGGCCTTGTGCCTAATTTTGTTGAATTGAATTTTTTGTACGTTTTTTATGTTCAATTTTTTCTTTCTCAATAAAATATATAAACAAGATCAAAGTGTATTATTTGTTCTTCAGATGCTGCACTTCATTTTCTTGTTCTCTTTCGGTGGAGGAGAGGTCCTTTACGACTGAGACAATTTTTATTTTTGTACCTTTTCTCCACGTTAAAAAACGACCCTGGTGTCTAACTCTGTCCCGTGGCGAGGCATAGTAAATAGGTACAATAATTTCAAATCATTATTCCACTGCATTTGCCAAGGATTATATGTGTTCTGTTAATTGGAAAAAAAAACATATGAAATGTTTAGATGTATGTTAAGTTGTTTTTTACTACACTTACCGAAGTAACTGATCGATGGGGTTTGAACACATCCCAATAGCTTTTCAATTTAAGAGTTCATGAGTTCCGTAAATCAATTCTCCATTTGCTCGGGAGAAATTGATTTTATTTTGTTATAACTTCCGGATGACCGGACATTAAATTTGGAGTAAAAGCTAATATCTAACCATAAAAATGTTGGTAAAATCATATAACCCGAACATATGATAAAAATAATAAAAGTTCAACTCGATCGCTTACAAAACCTATGAGAACAATACATTTTTATTTGTAGCACTTCAAAAACCTTATCTGAAGTAATTTTGCTGATAGGTGTTTAGTAGAATGATTCGACACTTCTTAAAATTAAATGTTATATGTAATTCTTTCATCTATAAGTGACAATTTCGAGAGAGAGAGAGAGAGAGAGAGAGAGAGAGAGAGAGAGAGTAAGAGATTGGTAGCCGACATTGTGAGATATGAGACACTTGAATGATGAGTTAAATGAAAGCTAAAACTTATTTATATAAAAAATTGAATGGTTTTTTATAAAACATAACTCAATTCCTACACAAAGTAATACGGTTTTGTTAGATTAAAATATATATAAAATATAACTTTTGGTGTAACAACAATTGTTAAATTCAGATAGTAAAATACTTGTAAAAAGTTGATAAATAAATATTTATGCATTCATTATTATTTATTTTCTTTGTAGCAAAATCGCTAGGATTCTTATGTATGGTTGTTTAACGTTTTTCCTTTTAATTTATAAAAAAAAAAAATTCATCCAAAACAACACACATTGCAACTGAAACATAATGAGATACTATGTATTAGAGTTCATATTAACAGGATAATTCTAAGTGAGATTTGATGTGAAATGTCTGTTGAAATCACAAGTTTTTGCATGTTCATATAGTAAAGAAAACAAGGGAGCAGGGAGAGAATTACAAATGGTTTTATGAATTAGTTTTTCTTTCTTTGTGGTTAAACCATAATTAAAAGGGAGATATGAATAATAATACAAAAAAAAAACTTGTTTAAAACATTTAAACAGAATAAATAAAACATGGGGAAAATAAAACATAGAATAAATAAGACATGAGAAAATAAAACATGGAATAACTAAAACAAACACAAAATAATTAAAAACATGTAGTCAGAACAAAATACTGCAAAACAAGAAGAAACAATTATGCAAATGAGCAAAAAAAAAAAAAATAACTAGAAATTTTCAAAGCTTCGATCATTATAACCCATGTATAAACAATGTGGTTACAATTTATTGTGTCAGAGGGAGTATATCAGTTTTAGCTTTCTTGTTTGTTGAGGGAGAATTAGAGCCAAGTGTCGTTAATTATTCTGTACTTTCACCTAACACCTTAATAAACAAACGATACTGTAAAATATCGTTATTGGCGTTTAAAATTTTTAATATTCAAATTTATAATTGATATTTTAAAAACGTGCCATCCTATGAATTAAAAATGGAGGGGTCAATTATTATTCAGAAAACTCTTCTTAATATAAGCGAAATGGATCCTTTCTTCCTTGTACTTTCAGTTTAAAATGTAATAAACAACAGGGGAACTTTGTATTATTAACGAAAAACGAAAACTTACAAAAAATATATATAACAAAAAATGTTACCAAAGGCAATCTAAGTTATTTTCTACCAATCTGGATAAGTTTTTTTTTTATGTTTTAAATTAAAAAAAAAAATGTTTATTTACTTTGAAAAATACAGCTGAATATTACATTAGAAAAAGAAGAATTGCCTGACATGATATGGTCATTTTAGGAGTTCCGATAATTGCTCATAAATCGAAAATTAAATCAAATACTCGCAGAAATCAATCTGATATATGTCATAGTGATACTGCAACGTGTTGTTATGTCCAACTATATTCTTAATGTATGTTTCGTTTATTAAATTGTTAGGTGAAAGTACAAAATAGTTTACAAAACCTGGGCTCCAACCCCCACCACAAAAGCGTAATAAAGAAAAATCGGCACTTCTGCATGTCAGTGATATGAGGCGAATGCGTGTATTTTAGTTTCAAAAACCGCCGACAGATGTCGCTTGTCAGCCAAAGAACAAGGATCGATAACTCTTTCTTTTTTAAAAGTGCATGCAAACTAAAATGATACATTTTTATACATTTTCATACAATCTTTCTGTACAAAAAACAAAACAAAAACAAATTATTCTTAAACCTCTATAAATGTTTCATGTTTTTTTTATTATCTTTTGCTACATTTTTATACAACATTACTATAAAAAAAATAAAATGTTTCATTTTTTATATTATCTTTTGTTACATTTTTATACAACATCACTGTAAAAAAATAATTGTAAAAACAATCTATAAATGTTTCATGTCTTTAACATGTTTATTATTGTCAGTTATAAATCATTCATTGAAAATAAATTATATTAATGCATTAAAATCATATTTTGATACATCTTTTCTTCAATAAATGTTTCGGTTTTCATATTTTTTTTGTGCTATTTATTTCGTTATATATTTTTGCGTTATTGTAAATACCTGTTTATATTTAATGAGACGTCATTTCCCGTTCGAAGAACGGGTGGATAAATCGTCTCTGTTGCTAATATGTCACTGTCATGCAGAAGTGCCAAAAATCGATATGATCCCCCTGTACCACCATCACAAAAATTGGAAACTGCAAACGATTACATGTCTCACTGACCAATAACTGACCATGAAGTGAATGTTGATTGTACGTTAAACTTATATAGAAAAGTAATCTCCCAATCTAAAATCTTAAATGTTTTTTTTAAAGTTCCTTCTTTGTGGAAATTTTTTGAGGCAATTGAAACGCAATATAAAGAAAAAGTATGTTTGAATTTTTAGGGGTAATATTTTTTTTCTACATTATATTCCAATTGATGATGGCCAATACACCTTCGAATAATGCTAAGGATCCACTGGCCAACTACCATCAGTAATGCAGATCTCTGGGAGAGAACTAACCAAGTACCAGCAGAAGAAGAGATCAGAAGAAGGAGATGGCGATGGATCGGACACGCCCTGAGGAAAAAACAAACAGATATCACACACCAGACCCTGACCTAGAACCCTCAGAGAAAGAGGAAAAGTGGCCGGGCAAAAAACACCTGGAGGTAGACGCTAAGCTAAGCTGACTGGCTACTCCTGGAGGGAGTTGAAGCACGCCCAGGACCGTGAACGTTGGCGGGCAGTTGTGGATGGCCTATGCCTCACCAGGGGCTCAAGGCTTAAGTAAGTAATAAATATGGTGATATTTTATGTAAATTTTACAAAGAAATAGATTCCCATTCAAATAATAAACAGAATTTCCTAGCGACATAATAGGTAAGAGAGAGAATAAACAGAAAAAATTAAAAAGTTAAAACAATTAAATATCGAAAAGGCAGTTTTTGTGTCCAGATGTCTAATAATTCGATCAACTTCGATATAAATTATTGTCATTATGGTAAACATTATTATTTTCTTAGAAATCGCATGAGTTGTTCTAAAATAGCATATATTTTCATTGTTATTATTTTACTAAAAGAAACATATTTACAAAAATCTAAATGTGAGGTTGAATAGTATATCTATGGTGATTTTTTTTTAAGTTAATTTTTTATTCACGTCTGTTATATAGTATAACCGAACCAATAAACTTATTTAAAAAATTTAAGATTATTTTAAAAGTTAGTGAATGATATTTTTTTAAAAGTGTAAAAAAAAAAACAAAAAAAAAAACAATAACCTTTGATTCCAGGAATTCATACGGGGTGGGGGGACCATTAGCGTGGTGGCAGGGGGGGCAGGCCCCCCGCCAAGGTTTCTGGGGGCGCCAAAATGGGGTTTTAGAGGGCGCACCCTTTGTAGGAGGCCCAAGAAAATTTAAAATAAAGACCTTAATAAACACAACTTTGTTCCATTTCTGAGGCTGTTTGGAGGGCAAATTTAGCATTTCTATGCATTTGGAGTGTATGTGTATCATCATTTGGAGTGTATGTGTATCATCATTTGGAGTGTATGTGTATCATCATTTGGAGTGTATGTGTATCATCATTTGGAGTGTATGTGTATCAATCTTTCCCTCAATACTGGAGTTTCGACGGCACGATGGCAGCAAACGATCGTGGTTAACATATTGTCTCGAGAAGGATGCTCTATTCTGTATACCATGTCTGTTATTCTCTGATGCAGTTTTCCGTGGGGAGCATCAACGCCGGAATCAAGGAAACGCCTTTGTTCAAGCTGGGTTCTCCAATTGGAAGAAACAATATGAATCTGTTCAAACGCACGAGGCATCCCAATCACACATCGATGCGAAACTTGCGCAAGTAATGTTCGTGCAGCGCAAGTCATTAGCAGATATTCTTGATTTACAAAGCCGAGCCCAAGAAGAGTGGAGAAAGAGGCACGTGGAAGCGAACAGGAATGTAATGAAGCATGTCATTGATACAGTCATCTTGCTAGGAGAATAAGAACTTGCCTTCCGCGGTCATCACGAATCATTAGCAGCTGACCCTTCAGTTAATGTGGGAAATTTTTTGGAGACTTTGAAATTTCTTGCAAAATATGATGAGGCGATTGCATCGCATCTCGAAAAAGTCGAAAATGATCATCAAGTGTGGGGGGAGAAAAAAGCTTGGACGAATAAAGGCGACTCTTCTCGTCGGTTTGGGCGTGGTTCCAAGCTAACTTTTTTGAGTGGTGATATTCAGAACAAAGTGAACGACACTTATAAAGGACTGTATGGCATGGGCACTTATTGCTGACACAACACTAGACGTTGCTAAACGAGAACAGTTGAGTGTTTGTGTCCGTATTGTAGACAAGACAGAGAGGTTAGCGAGCACCTGTTGTTCTGCACAAAGGTTCAATCAACGACAGCAGATGAATTGCTCAACAACATTGTTGGCGAGTTAGAGAATTTGACGCTTCCATGGATGTATACTTCCAAAATAAACTATTAAAGTTGTTTTAAAAGTAATAGAAATATATATTTAATAGAAATATTTTAATAGAAATATATAATACTTTTAATAGAAATATATATTTAATAGAAATATTTTAATAGAAATATATATTTTTAATAGAAATATATATTTTTTAAAACAGTAATGAATTTTCCGAACTGAATATTTTTCAATTTTTAAACTTTAAAAATCTATCAAAATTTTTCTATTGATTCTATTTTTACAATATTTTCAAGGTCTATATATATATTATTCCTTAATTGGTTTTTTTTTTATTTTGAGATGAGCATTTTTATGTTAATTTTATTTTTTATTTCGGACTATTAGTCTCATCTTTATTAGTTGTTGTTTTTTTTTTGTTTTTGTTTTTTTAATCTTTTTATTGGTTCACAACGTTTCGGCCAACTTCCTCTTGCCTTCGTCAGGTGGTAACCGCGACGGATAGGAACTTCGAATCTCCTAACTGCATTCTCAGCCATCACTGCCATCCGTAGTTGTTGTCGTCTCACCACATTTTTGACCAATTACCTCTGGCACGCTTTGGGTGGGATTGAAACCGCTATCTTCAGACAATGTTCATCTGGAACCGTAGAGATTCAACGTCTCTATCAACTGCGCCACGGGCCCCGAAGGGCGATCAAGGTTGGATTCTTTGATCTTATAAATCCACGTTTATTTATTATCTGATCTTCCATAGTCGGGTCCGTACCGATTGGTGTATATATATATATATTATTCCTTAATTGGAATTTTTTTATTTTGAGATGAGCATTTTTATGTTAATTTTATTTTTTATTTCGGACTATTAGTCTCATCTTTATTAGTTGTTGTTTTTTGTTTTTTTAAGAAATAAAATATATGAAAATACAAAAGAATCAAAATTAAAAGATGAAAAACACGATTTAAACGTGAAATTATTTCAAAAGAAAATCAACTGTTCCTATTTACAATGCCTCCCCACGGGAAGAGTTAGAACCCAGGATCGTTTTTTAACGTGGAGAAAAGGAACAAAAATAAAAATTGTCTCAGTCGTGAAGGATTTCTCCTCCACTGACAGAGAACAAGAAATTGAAGTGCAGCATCTAAAGAACAGATACTACACTTTGAGGTATTTATTTGCTCCCCCAGCCCCCCCCCCACTGAGTAAATTAGGCACAAGGCCGATTTTTAAAGTGAGGAGTGAAGGGCCCCTTCACTCCTCACTTTAAAAATCTTCACTGAAGGGGAAATAGGGACCAACTCGCCGGGGAGTAGGGGAGCTGGATAGTGACAATTGGTATGAAGGGTTGCCCCTACATTGACCAAGGTCTTATATGTGAGGTTGCCCCCACATATGGTCTTTGCTTGCAGTATCTGCCGGAACAGATGGTATTTATTTGCTCCCCCAATGAGCAAATTAGGCACAAGGCCAATTTTTAATGTGAGGAGTGAAGGGAGGGGGAAGGGAAAAGGGGACCAGCTCCCGAGAGGTGGGAAATGGGAGCTGGTTAAAGGTCAGGCATGTGGGGTTGATCCCACATCTGGTCTTTGCTAGTCATAGCTTGCAGTATCTGCCGGAACAGATGCTACACTTTGATCTTGTCCCGAAGGCCAAGTGTTAAAGAACAAAGAATTCAGGTCATCATAACACGGTGTAAGCATTATTTTATTCATCGTGTTAAAATGTTCGTTCATTATTGAAACGTGTCGAATTGTTTTCCTGTCAAGTTTATATTATCTTTGTCCAGTCTTAATACAAAAATAAAAATAAATAAATAAATAAAATATGGGTTATGGTTAACTTTCGTCACCCGTTGTTTACAAAGCCATTTGCCGGAAGTGACGTTTTATCTATGGATGATCAAAACCGTATAGAATGAACCTTTTTTTTATATGTTTTATTCAAACAGGCTTTATTTGAACTTAATGGACTTTTTTTTGTATTTATTAACTGTTTTATTCTTTTTATCAAACAAAAATAGAATTTTTATACTGACATATTATGGACTGTCTTTCGAACATACAAATTTTTAAATTAGTTTTATTTAAAAAAAAAAAAAAGAAAGACGGTGTTTTTTTTTAAAATTAAATTCTAAACTTTATTTGAATTTTTCAACAAACTTTTACAGACATAATGGACTGTTTTTCAAACATCGAAATTTTAAAATTAAAGTTTTATGACCCTTCTAGAGTTATCGAACTTACTTTCGAATTTGCAAGGCTGCCAAATTGATTTCCAAATTGATTTCCAAATTATGAACATTTTAGCAAATACAGTAATGCCAGCGACAGAACTAGCAACAACAAATATAGTATTCAGTGATGTGATTAAAGAAACGTCCTCTGCAAATACACTGAATATCATGAAATGGTTGGCACGACGTGGCCTAATCGCCAACCAACACATGTGTACAAAATGTACTGACCCATGTCGAAGTATGAATCTCCAACATAGAAATGGAAGACACGTTATTGACGGCTATTGTTGGTCTTGTTCCAAATGCAAAAAAACAATAAACATTAGAGCTGGTTCCTTCTTTGAAGGTAGCCATTTACGGCTACAAGACTTGATACAAATTTTGTATTGGTGGTCGTTGGGGGAACCAATAGTGACTGTTTGCAAAGAAACTGGCGTCTCTAAAAAATCTGTAATCGACTGGTATAATTTCATTCGCGATATATGCGCGATGACGGTGCTAGAAAATCCAATACAATTAGGTGGTCCTGAACGAACAGTAGAAATTGACGAAAGTAAGTTCATGCATCGAAAATATCACCGAGGAAGATTCCGTCCAGGTCAGTGGGTTCTTGGCATGGTAGAACGAGAAACGAACTTGACAATGATGGTGCCAGTCGAAACGAGAGATGCTGCCACCCTATTACCAATCATTTCACAGTACGTGAGACCAGGCACACGGATTGTGACAGATGGTTGGCGCGCCTATAATACATTACCGAACCATGCTGTGGTAAACCACCGGTATAACTTTGTGGACCCAAATGATCCTACTATTCACACAAATCGTGTGGAAGGTCGCTGGAGTCTTTGCAAAAATAAATTCAGGTCCATGAGGGGGACTAGCGATGCAAATTTTAATAGTCATCTACAAGAATTCGTTTGGCGGCGGCGAATCAAAAGCAATTATTTTGGGAATATAATGTATTGGATACGATTTTTTTTATGATGTATGAGTTAACTACATGAACAATGAAAAAAACAAACTTTTTCTTTAAAATTTTTTTAAATTTTATGTTATAAAAGATCTATAAAGTCTATTTTTTTATATGAATGCAAAAATTTGTTAAAGAGTTAAAATAAACAAAGACTTTTCATTAAATATATTTAAAATAAATTATAAAATATCTATAAAGTCTATTTTTTATGTCTGTAAAAATTTGTTAAAGAGTTAAAATAAACAAAGACTTTTCGTTAATATCTATAAAGTCTATTTTTTATCTCTGTAAAAGTTTGTTGAAAAATTCAAATAAAGTTTAGAATTTAATTAAAAAAAAAAACACCGTCTTTCTTTTTTTTTTTTTTTTAAATAAAACTAATTTTAAAATTTCGATGTTTGAAAAACAGTCCATAATATGTCAATATAAAAATTCTATTTTTGTTTGATAAAAAGAATAAAACAGTTAATAAATACAAAAAAAGTCCATAAAGCCTGTTTGAATAAAACTTATATATAAAAAAAAGGGTTCATTCTATACGGTTTTGATCATCCGTAGATAAAACGTCACTTCCGGCAAATGGCTTTGTAAACAACGGGTGACGAAAGTTAACCATAACCAAAATATGAAAGACTCAAATTTAAATCATAATTTTAACCTGAAATGATTTTAAAAGAAAATCAACTTTAAAAAAAAAAAACAATGAATATAGGTCACGATAAAACGGTGTAATTATTACTCGTTTCTAGATTATATTTGTCAATGCTGAAGGCTTATGATTTCTTATGTTAATTTTGTTTTGTGTGTCCAATTCATTAAAAAAATATATATATATGAAGAAAAAATTAGGAATATTTTAAAAACTGAACATTTCATAATTATTTGGATTATTAGGGATCGGGACACGTTATTCCGAATAATTAATGGATTCATTCCGGTACGTGAATAATTTCAGCCATAAAAAAAATCACGTTTACTTTTTAAGACTGAACATTTCATAATTATTTGGATTAGTCGAACTAGTGTTAAAAAGAACAATGTAATGTTGCAATTAAAGGGACATAACTCACAAAAGAGTTACCTGTCCCTTAAATGATATTGTGTTCTGTTCTAGTTTTCGCATGCCCTCACACTCGCGATCTGAGGCATTATTGGCATATATCAGCTTTTGCCCGCAAAAATCAAACCAGTTTTTCTTCAGATTTCTTCAGCTCAAGTGGAGTTAAGAAACACTGGCTGTGTGTATCAGAATTTTTGTAGGATTTTTTACACCCCTAACACGAAACTGCGAATAAAATATTAAAAAAAAACTCGTAATTTCTCTTTTAAAAGTGGGCTGTTTAATCTCTTTATGGATTATACTTCCAAAATAAACTATTAAAGTTAAATATAAAAAGTAATAGAAATATTATTATTTTTTTATTTTTTTAAAAATGAAATTAATTGAATTTTACGAGTTCAGTATTTTTCAATTTTTAAACTTTAAAAATCTATCAAATTTCTTTTCATTGATTCAAATTTTACGATATTTTCAGGGTCAATGTGAAATTTTATGCTCTTTCCAATAAACCGAATATAATATTTTAGACAAACGTTTTTTTTATTCCCGCCCCTCCCCATTTTGAAATATCTATTAAAAAGAAAATAATAATTTACTCATCAAAGTTTTATATATCACAAATTTAAGATCAAAGATCAATAAATAATATATTCAAATTTAAAACAAAGAAAAAAAAGTGTTGTTTTTTTTAGAAATTTACCTGTAAAGTCCGAAGTCTAAAATCTTTTTTTTTAACACGTTGTTTGTTGTTGTTTTTTTTTTTTTTTTTTTAATGAAAGCTTTATCCTTGCTCCTTTAATTGAAAAAAAATATTAAGGTTTGAATTACATTTTTCGAGTAGTTATAAGCTTGGAAAGACAGGGGTTCGAGTTAATTCAGGACCCTATTTTGAAATGTCTATTAAAAAGTAAATAATTAATTTACTCGACAAAGTTTTATATATCACAGATTAAAGATAAGATCAATAAATAATATATTCAAATTTAAAACAAAGAAAGAAGTGTTTTTTTTAGAAATTTACCTGTAAAGTCCGAAGTTTAAAACCCTTTTTTTTTAATCACATTGTTTGCAGTGGCGGCTCGTGCCTGGAGCTGTGGAACTGCAGCAGTGCAGCACTGCTGCAGTTCCACAGCTCCAGGCACGAGCCGCAGTGCAGTGCAAGCACCCCAAGTCATTTCTACTCATTATTATCGATACACGTTAAAAAGAATACGTTTATTTTATTTTTTTTGTATGTGATAATATATCATATTAATTAATTATATATATATATATATATATATATATATATATATATATATATATATATATATATATATATATATATATATATATATATATATATATATATAATCCTGAAGCTTAATGTCGATAATTGTCCCCATACTCATATAAGCATAAAAGCAAAACTTTGCTTGGGACTGCGAAATTCACAGTTATACACATTCTTAGTGAAATTCGCTTGTGCGCATGCGGCATGCCCGATCTAGAACGGTTAATATGAGTCAAATCGGAACTGTATTTTTCGCAGTTCCAAACGCGGTGTTTGCGCGTTTTCGCTTATTTTTATTTATTTATTTTTTTTTAAGAAGCTTTGTTTACAAATGTTTTCTTTTTATTATTATTAAAAAGTGTAACGTGTTCTTGTGAATAAAATCTCCACCTTAAAAAAAAAAAAATCCCACACTTTTAAATGCCATTTAAGCAGACAAAAATATATAATATGCCAAACTTTTTTTTTTAATTAAAAGTGTTCGGGCTTTTAGCCTTGAAGTTACAAACGTTATTTTTTATTTTACCTATATGGCTTATTTTATTTGTTTTTTTAATAGTTTAAAATTTATTTATTTTGTAGTAGTTTAACTTTACAGAATAAAAAATATTTACATTTTTTTATAGAAAAGCGAAGAAAAGTTTATTTTTTAAAATACATTTTAGTTAGAAATGTTTTTGCCTTATATATATATATATATATATATATATATATATATATATATATATATATATATATATATACATATATATACACACGCACACATATATATACACCCCACACCCATATATATACACACATATATATATATAAATACACATATATATATATATATATATACACATATACACACACATATATACACACACACATATATATACACACATATATATACACACACATATATATACACATACACATATATACACATACACATATATATATATATACATATATATATATATATACACGCATATATATACACACACATATATATATATATACATACACACATATGTATACACACACATTATATATATATACGCATATATATACACACACATATATATATATATATACATACACACATATGTATACACACACATTATATATATATACGCACACATTATATATATATATATATATATATATATATATATATAAAAAGCTTTAGCATTTATTTACATCCCACGAGGACAAAGCAAGAAGTGTTACACTTTGAACAAAGTTTTTTTAATTAAAATGTGCAATAACAAGACGAGTATGTAAAACCGTTTTTATAATAAGCTTAGTAAATAACAAAGTTTGTTTTTATTTTTATATAAAAAGTTGCAAAAAAATTTGTAAATAAAATTATGTATCTTTAATTTTTTTTGTTTGCTCATAGTACAAACATGTAAACTTTTTTATTCTATATTTTATTTACAAAGTTTTGTTATAAACACACATTTTTAAATTTCAAATAAAACTGTTATCCAATAAAACCATTTTTAAATGGTAATCTCCTAACTTTACCATCGTTTGCAGGCAAAGATTTTGTTTTTATGAAAAAATAAATTATTAAAAAATTGTAAATAAAATGTATTTAAACAATGTTTTTCGTTTGTTTGCCTGCGGTAAAATTTTATTTAATCTGTAAAGTTTAAAAGAAATATATTTGTATATTTTTTTATTACTCTGTAAAGTGTATACAATTTAAAATAGTGTTTTTTGATTAAAATGTTTTTGCGTATTACCCCTTTTTCGACGGCTTATAATGGCAATGTTAAAAATATTTGTATTAAAAAAAGTAATTTTAATGACAAGCTTATTTTGTTATACGCCTATTTTTAATTAACAACAAGCTTTTTATAAATAAAACTGTTGTTAAATAGTAAAACTTTTTCGTTACTAAAAATCTGTGACCTAAAAGTTATAAAAGTATGATTCAACTCAGTTAGAACTTCCGGTTCAGTTGAATCGCAAAAAGAGGATCACATAAACATTGTATTCCTTCTACCCTAATTGATATTCTACTAATAGACTACCTAGTACTTACCTTTCCCAATACAATTGATATAAAAAGAATTTAACCATGGTCTCCTTGCAACCCCAAGAAATAACTTCTGCGACGGTAAATGAACTTCAACAGATTGAGTTTTCACAGCAGTCACTCCATGATAAAGTTGTAATTAAGAAAAGAAGCCGTTCAACGCCTGATATTCAAATATCTCAGCCAGGCATTAGCAACAACAAAGTGTATATTCGTAGCTTTAATGGTACCAACAGAAAAGTTAGCTTTGCGGCTGTGAACTAAAAAAGGCATTGTTCTGCTTTCCTTGTTTGTTGTTAGGGGGTGATGTAACATGGACAAAAGATAGTTTCAGAACTATTAGCAAAATGAAAGATAGAACTGAAAAGCATGAGAAGCACGTTGACAATGTAGTTTCCCTATCAATTTTGGGGACCATAAATATTAAAGCAAAACTTAGTGAGGCCTGCAGACTTTCAATCAATCATCATAACATGAATGTTAAGAAGAACCGTGAAATTTTATCTAAAATAATAGATTGTATTTTCTTTTGTGGGAACTTTGAAACTCCCTCACGAGGACATGATGAAAAGATGATTCAGTAAATCCAAGTGTATTTAGAGGATTTTTAAATCTTGCATCTTAATTGGATCCAGATTTAAAGAATCACTTAGAAACCAGTAATGTCTTCAAAGGTGTTTCCAAGACTATTCAGAATGACATACTTGACTGTCTTTTACAAATATACCATAATGAAATAAAGGCAGAAATTAGCAAAGCTTCCTTTGTAGCTGTCATGGCTGATGAAATAACAGATGTGTCTGAACATACACAAATGATCATTGTTTTACGGTACGTCTTGGATGAAAAAATACTTGAGCGCATTTGGGGATTCTTTATTCCAGAAAACCAAACCGCTGATAGGATATCAAAATGTATTCTACAACAATTAGATATAATCCTTCAAGGAAATCGCCAAAAACTGATAGCTCAGACATTGGATGATGCAAATGTCATGAAAGGCAAAAAAGCTGGTGCTCAGGCGAAAATAAAAGCAGTTTATAATAATGCGCATTTCACTCACTGTTATGCGCATCAACTTAATTTAATAATGAGGAATGCAGCAAGCATTACACGAAATGCTAGAATATTTATCTCTAACATTTTGGCTATTCCGACTTTCTTTTCTAGATCACCACAGCGTCTGTCCATTTTTCAAGAAGCATCTGGATGTAAGCATTCTACGTGTATCCGCCACCAGGTGGAACTTTAACATACATAAATAGAGTTCATTAAAATGAAAAAAACTGTCACTGAAATTCAATCAACATCATATATAGATGAGACCGTTGCAGAAGCGACAGGAATTCTGCAATATTTGAACGATGAAAATTTCATATTTTGGTTTGAGCTATTTCATAAAATTATGTCTCATGTTGAAATTATTTCTCGGGAAATTAGCATATATAAAGTCAATGAATACATAACAAATTTCAAAACTGCAATTTTAGAGATAAGAAACACCAAATACTGTGAAAATTCTTCACAAACACTCAAGGGCGAAGCTAAAGAACTGTGTGACTATATATCTGTTGATATAACGGACAGATATTCTTCAACTAAACATTTAATACTTGCTACATTGTTTTACAAGATAAGCTTTGCTAGTTTTAAGAAAAAAAAACTACCTACAGAAGAGATATCCTTGACAACTGAAGCATATTCCATGATTGACAAAGAAAAGTTTGAAACTGAGCTAGAAATATTTTATAGTAGGTCAGATATCCATGAGTATTGCAAAGTAATTGATCTCCTGAAATTTATTTTGGAAAACAATTTAAACGATGTTCTTAGTGAAATCACAAAACCCATAAAAATTATCTTGACAATTCCCATGACTACATAAGAGATAGAACGTTGTTTTTCAACTCTGAAAAGAATAAAAACTTTTCTAAGGAACACCATGGGTTGCGAAAGATTAAATGCACTTGCAGTGCTTTCAATTGATAAAAAAAGTTCTTCAGCAGTCATTCAGAAGTTAAGGAGAAAATTATCAATCTTTTCTCACAAATTAAAACAAGAAGAATGGAGTTTACTTTCAAATGAATGTAATAAGTAAAATATTTACATCTATTTAGGATTCCTTTAAGTTATTGTATTTTTATACGTGTGCATACGTATAAATTATGTATAATTTTATGTTTGTTTTATTTTTACACAATATTAAAAAAATAAGTGTTTTCTTTATAACAGCCCCCCCCCTAATCTTAGGCACGAGCCGCCACTGATTGTTTGTTTTTTGTTTTGTTTTTTGGTTTTTAAATGAAACCTTGGTTCTTGCTCCTTTTATTGTAAAAAGATTAGGGGTGAATTACATTTTTTGAGTAGTTATAAGCTTGGAAAGGCAGGGAGTCGAATTATTTTTCACGCAGTTTCTGACACACACATACTGTAGTACAGCACGTTAAATTACATAATAGGACTTGGCACGTGTTATGCACCTTTAATTATCAATATCTAATCAGATTTATTCTTCTTGACAAACTGCTATTTTCATATTAATTGAACACCCACACACACGTCATTTAAACATGTAATGATTTTATTTTACCTTCAGAAAATAACCACCTGTGTTCCCTCTCAACATTAAAATCTGATCATTCCCTCATATAGCAAATCCTTTTCAATGAACTCTGTGGACAAAAACTCTAATGTTGGTCCTAGATTTGAATTAATGTTTGTCTAACACGATCATACGGACCACGATCAATGAATTACCGAATGAAGACGACAGTGTCATCAAATTCCACTATGCTTCCATTTGTCTAGACAACACTATGCTTTGGGATCTCAACTCAAAAAAGAAATCAGTATATCAACCATGCGTAGCCACAGACTCCCACATGAAATAACGACACTGGTATCAATAAAAATTACCGATTTTTTGGAATAATCGCTCAAAAATTGAAAATTAAACATGACTTTTCTGCAAATTAAACTTCAACTACAGTCAATTAGCGCCAAAAACACAGACCTTCTATGGATTAATGTTCCTGTAACCAGTCTGTTGGGCAACCCGGGAATCAATAGGATTTTACGTACATTTTTGTGTTATAAATAAAAAATTAGACAAAATGCTGTTAAAAACTCGCTCAATATATGTTACCGTGACATAGGTTGACATATATTCGGTGGATTTTTAGCAGTATTTTGTTTAGTTTTTTTTTATTCATAAGACCGTTTCCCAAACTTACCGTGTTAAAGAGAGTCAGGCGCCATCTCGAATTTTCCAATACATCGGTAAACACTGTATGTTTTTCGAGCTGAATAAACATGTTATATTGAATAAAAAAGCAAAAAATGTATCCAGTTTGGTAGAAAAGTAACTTATCTTGCCTTTGATAACATTTATTTGTTATATATTTGCTTTTTGACAACTTTTTCGAATCTATGTGCACATTAATACAAACCCCCTTTTCTGCTAAAATCAAATCAGTTTCTCTTCATACTTCGTCAGCTCGATCTGGAGCTAAGAGACTGTACGGGACATTAAATTGCATAACGTTATCATATCTAACAAGATTTATTCTCCTTGGTTGCTATTTTCATATGTATTGAACACACACACACACAAACACAAACACACACCACTTAAACACATAATGATTCGATATTCCATGCAGAAAATGACCCCGTATTCCCTCTCAACATGAAAATTTAAAAACATGAACTTTTTGCCTTTTTTTTTTCGAGATACACGTTAAGAACACTTGTTGCAAAAACTTTGACCATGAAATTATTTGAATTATTTTTTCTTAAACAGGCCAATGAATGTTTTTATTTTATTCCAAAGATATTCACGCTTTTTAAATTTATATGAATGTGGATGTGACTCGGTAGGGCCCTTCTGTAAGTTGGAGATCTTGTGAAATTTATCTTTAACGACCCCAGTGATACTCTGCTAGATTCGACTTATTGATATCCCTGCATCTGCAACCATGCTCTCTAATATCGACGGATTCCGACTACGAATTGGTGAATGCTGTCTCACACCCCACATATCCTACAATTCAATGCGTCTAATGGCGATCAAGATTGGAGTTTATAACATTCTAAATTCAATTGTGTTCTTTTTTTGGTCTTCCATTATCGGACAAAAGTTTGCAAAATACACAAAGTATGATCTCGAAATATTAAAAAAAAAAAATATTTTTTTGGTCAGACGAAAAGAACCACGACCAAAACCTTACTCCAATATTTTAACGAATTTGCGAAAAAGATATCATCTTGAATAGCGGCAAATGTGAATATAACAAGAGGTCATTGGAATTAATCTGGCAAATCTTTGTTAAGGAAAGCATGATCCTTTTTTACAATGTGGAAGTATGTGTGCGGCATTAACCTTCTGAGGGTAAATTACGGCCTATCCTCCAACTCTTGGGGAACTTGAAAAAGACATTGATGACCCAACGTTCTACACGTCCACTTCATAGCAACATTTATGAGAGTTTCAGTAATGAAAAACACACTAAACATATATGGCATAAGAACGTCTGCGTCGTGCTTAGAAGATGCGCCGGCAGGGAAATTTGCATTTTTGTTTCTCCAAATGAAACAAAAGTGAGTAATCGATCGCCTTAAGACAAAAGCATTTACGATAAAATAACGTTAATGGTTTAGTTAGTCAAAGATCCAAGAACAAATTATTGACTGGGAGAACATGTGTGTGTGTCTGGTCACGAATAGGCTCCTATATGATTGACTATTTTAAAAAACTGATTACATATAATGATAGATGTATCGAGACACAGGAATGGGTATGTTTGATCTGGCAGAATGGTGGTTCATTAAAATTGTGGGGTCTGCGTTCGCACCTGGTCCACGAAGTATGGAAATAAAAAATAAAAAAATAAAAACGTTTACAAGTCTTTTTGATATAGATGTACATAAGAATACTTTGATAAGTATGATTTAACTTAAGTAGGGATGGTATAATAAAATTGTAGGGTCTGCGTTAGCGCCTGGCATCAATAGAATTGAAATAGGCACAAACTTTAATAAAATACTTTTCATATCTATCTGCATAAGTATACTTTGATAATTATGTTTCAGTTTGAAGAAATATGGTATAATAAAATTATGGGGTGTTCGTTCGCACCTGACCTCCATAGAATGGAAATATGTCACAAAGTTTAACAAGGTTTTTTTTAATATAGATCCACAGAATATTGTGATAAGTGTTTCAGTGTGAACAGGTATGGTATAATAAATTATGGGGTTTATCTATTTTTACTTTCATGATATTTTGCTTTGGTTTTGATACCCCCAAATTAGAAGCTATCTCTTTACAACCTTTTCATAATCTATCATACTTTAATAAATCAGAGTCCATTTTCTGTAGGCTGTTTTTGAACCCAGTCAACGACTGGTACTTTTGCGTATATATATATATATATATATATATATATATATATATATATATATATATAATTTATTAGAAATGGATTAACATTATTCAGATTATGTTCACATTTTACCAATCATTTTTTCAAATTGTTTCAGAGGCGCGATTACATGAAAACACCAAAAAAGCCTCCGTTCAGTCTCGAAAGACAATGGATACCCTCTGTAAGGGCAGCTGCGCGTGTAATCGTGAGGCAAGGGTTGCGCAATCTCCAACCACACCTCCCCTGACTCGGCACCCTTTCGGTCCAGTGGCAAGAAGACCAGGACGACTGGAAACAATGCTAAGATAAGCAGAGAGCACATATAGCACCCGAAAGTACTAAATAGTCACCCATTTAGTACTGGCTAGGTTCAACGTTGCTTAACTACGGTGATCTATTGCATAAATAACGATAACAACTAAGGAGAAAAACTCTTTCCAACTTGAGAGTTATAACAAGAGTACATAACTATCACACGATCAACCAATCACTTTTTTCAGTGTTCCCTGTTATTTAGATTCTTTACAATAATGTTTGATCAAACAGAAATATATCGCGGAATTTAAAAGTTTTCAATCTCTATTTTATGACTACTACGAATAACATACAATTAAAATTAATATTTGATTAACGCTTGAACGTTTTAATCTGTTTGACATTTACCTTTTAATAAAATAATTTCAATAAACTGAAATCCCAATTAGTGTAAATACTCTAATGTGATGAAGACATTATAATTTTCTAAAGATTCCAAATGTTACTTATTCTTTTTACATGAAATATAATATATAAAAGGGGATATGCTTGTCTGTCCTTTCGTGTGTCTGTTTCTATATTTTAAGTTGCAGAGCAGTGCTAGGGGTCTCGCATGATTGGATGTTTTATAGTCCGTTGGTCTATGGGTCTTTAGCCGGTTAAACTGGTTTGAAAGAGGTAAAAAAATGAGTCAAAATTGAAAACAATCGTTATAAATTTTGCACACTCATCTTAGTTTATTTCTAATTTTGAATGCTACAGTTTTGGTTTTGATTGTAGCTGATGACACCCAAATGCATTTTTTTTACTTTTGAAATCACGACCTTATAATAATATATACGAAATTTGGACAAATAAAATTAACGTAATTAAGCGTATTTTACCATCAAGCAAACTCGATCCCCTTCTAGTAAAATCTAATAATTCCTTACTACAGAATATTTCTAATAAATTTCAAGGGTTATTTCTTCCTTTTCATCATGTAATAATATTAAATCTAATAGATGCATAATAACAATGATGAAATTCCTATCATTTATTTTCATAGTTATAGAATAGTCAAATCTTTATCTGATATAAATAAAAAGTATGGTTTAGCCCTTTTGAAAGTTGAAATCTTACCAAATTAGACGTAATAAAATTATTAAACAAAAAAACTTCAAACGCATTATTATTACTTAATCTGATATATGAAGAATTGATTTACATTAAAATGATTATGTATCAATAACTATCAATTTGGATGAATACAGGAATACAATTATATTACTGAAAATAGCTGACAAACTAATTTGCAAAACGTTTGAAATACTTAATAAAACTTACAGTGGTAAACAATGTATTGTACAAATATCGATGCAATCAACCACAATCCTAACTATATGCGTGGTATTTGTCGAGTAAAAAAAAAAAGAAATCACACAGCATTTCAATGCTTTAACACTATATAAAATTATGACAATATTTACTCTATAAAATATATGCAATATGTTTGTATAGGGTTTAATTACTAAAAGTAAGGTAACATGTTTTATGGTTGTATGAAAAATTGCTTGAAAAAATCTGTTGAAGATGTTCTATGGAAATATTTTAACTTTCAGTCTAAATTAAAATATCAGCATTATCAGTTGTAACTCAACAGATGAAATCTGTAAAATATACAAGAGCACAGATTTCATGATAAATTTCTATCCAATATGTTATTAAGTGGATAACTAATATTTATTAGCTTTAAAGCAAAAACACACTAAATGTAATAGGGATTATCTACAAAAAGTTATGCTACAGCTCGGTCTATACAAAATGATTTATAGATGTATGCAAACAGGCGAGTGATAAGCTTTTATAAAGGAGTGACACAGAAGATTCATCTGCATGTTTTAGGGCATTATGTCTCTATGTTACGGCGCTATGCTGCATGTGTTTATTCTTTTATAATATATACTAGCGGGGGTACCTGGCGTTGCCCGAGTGTTTGGGGGGGTGTATGTAGGAGAGGGCGACCCTGTTTTAATATTATAAAAAAACATGATGGCAAGAAAAATTGGAGAAACCAATACAAAGCAAAACAGCGAACAAACGTAAAAAAAAAGGTGTAAAAAAAGGAAAAAAAGTTTAGGTAGAAAGACAGGCTCGAACCAGAAACATCGAGGCTAAGGTGAAAAAAAATGCCGACACGTTACCCCTAGGCCAAAGAGACATACAACTGAGAATGGATAAAAGTAAACCTTTAAAAACACTTGCAGGTGGTTTTAAACTAACGTCAACGTTTTCTAGGTCAAACATGACGTCATTGTCGTAGTAGCAGGAGAAGAGGAAATGAACAAAAGAGTTTTTTCGGCGCCCCTCCCTGTACAAAATGATGATTTTAGGGTGAAGGAATAAACGTTTTTGGACAATATTTCCATATTTGTCGGGCGAAGGTTGGAACTTTAAAATGATAACTATCTGGCGAAAATCCGTGACCCGTGTCGAAAGTTTTTGCGAGACATACAAACACACATACATATACATTTTCGCTTTTATATATATACTAGCGGGGGGTACCCGGCGATGCCCGGGTGTCTTGAGGTAAATCAAAACTCCGGGGGGGGGGAGGGAATAAAAAAATATTTTGGTAGGTAAGTATGAGAATCGAACCCGTACCCTTGAGTTGGAAATTAATGTGTGAAAAAAAAAACGGGCGATGTTACCCATTAGGCCACCGCGACATACATACAACATACTCAGGTTTGAATTTATTTATTAAACTATAAAAACAGGTGTGCACAATAAAAGTTAACTCTGCTGCTTCCGTTTGACCTAATTAAGAAGGTCAAATAGAAGTCACGCAGTTGTTTACCCAAGTTTGACTGTTTTTGTTTTTTTCCCCCAACAGATGTTGGGGGGAGGGGAACCAGCTCCCAATTGTCCAGCTTGAATAACAATTGTCTGATGTACAACATTGATCAAAGCTGATTGCTTCTGGACATTTCCCGGTGCAATGCCAAGAACGTTGTTCATTGTTAACTTTGAATTAGTTTCGCTTTTTATACAAAAAAGCCTCATCAACATGCGAGAAGCCAAAATAGCAATAATTTTGTAAAAGTCGACATAAATAAATCTAGATACGACGCACTTTCCCAAATCGTACATATTATTATTTAGGACCCATATAAACAGTTGTAAGCGATAGTAAGGAACCCGGGACCGTGTGCGAGAAAAGCCTTTTGAAGACATACACGAAATGGTCACACACATTTTGCCTTTTATATATATAGATAGATAACTGTACAAGAATTATTTATAGATGTAGTATACAACTATGCAAGTGAAACCTTCTATATTACTGGCACAGCAAATTCATCTGTGCTTGTTCGGTCATTGTTTCTCAGTGTTACAGGAGCTGGCTTGTTATATCACCTTTTTATGAACCATTTGACTTTATTCAATTACGCTATATTTAATATCCAAAACGTCTCTTGTTATTAGTGTTAGGACAATTAATCAAAATTGGAATAATCGGAAGAGTTGAATGTATCAGAATCCAAAAAATTGGTGCCTATTTTCCGATGCCAAAACGATTCTTCTAATTGTCTTTTTATATTTGATTTTGTTTAAAGCAAAATCTTCCATTGCTGAAAATAATGATTAAATAATAAATATTTATTGGTTTTAAAATACAAGTAAATCTTAAATCGATAGATCATCATCCACAAGTGTATTTCGACGTTCATGCAAATATCTGCATATTTAACATTTGTATTTTTATGAAAATCGGGGGAAAATGACAATCTTCTAGTTAAATAATTATAGATTTATAAAGAATCAGAATCAGTAATTGTATCGGAATTTAGCATGGAATCGATAATTGTATCGCAATCGGGAAAAATATTAGAATCGTCCCATCACTACTCGTTATATCCGATTTTTATATTTTTCTAATCATTTAATTCAACCGAGTGATCTTTGAAAGATTCTAACTGTCCAATGAAGTGCATGAAACTTATTTTAGTGGATATATTTGCTAGAATGTTTTCGAAATTGTTTTCTCAGTGTGAAATAATGGCACTTGATTTCATAGAACAAGACTACACACATGATTTCTTAGAATATAATTTTGGCAATTGTTTATTTACACAACAATTCATTCACCAGAAAAGGAATATTAACATGCTGTGAAAGATTATGGTTCTTAATTTCAGTAAATCATGCGGTTTCCTTTTCAAGCAAATATTTGATAGTAATATTTCATGCCATTATAAACCATAGAGCTCAATCAAGTATGGACGGTATCGTTTTTATTGCTGATTCTGGCATTTCAGCCTTTATTTTATTTAATTAGGTTATATTCATTATCCATTAATTTTTAAAGATTATGTTCAATGAAGTGCAATTTAAAAAAATATCTATGAAACACCAAGTATATTTTTCTCTTAACACTAATATTTCATGCTAACATTATAAATCATTGTCATTTTTATAGCTGGTATTTGCGTTTCACAAAAGCTTGGTTTCATAATGATTCTGTCTAAGTATTTCTTTAGATTCATATTAGTCAATATATTCATACACCGACTATACACCAGGATTTTCTTTAGATTTATAATAGTCCGTTTGCTGTTATACTGACTGGAATGTTTATGTGTTTCAAAGAATATGACGTATTGAAAAAATTTGTAAGTTCTTCATATTGTTCTGCTCTTTCGCTTAATTATGGCAAAAGATATTTGGAGTTGTTTCGTCAATCAGGAGTCATTTCAGGTGAGTTATCCATAATAATGTCTAATGGAAAGTTCTAATTTAAAAGCAAATTCTTAGATAAAATTTATTTGGCAAAAATATTGCTTTTATCAATTTTATTTATTTTACTTCAGTAAGTATTAAGAGATCAAGAGGCTCCCTCCTGGAGCTAACACTGGATTCTGTTATGATTTAAATTTATATCCGAGGGCTCTTTTAAGAATAGATGCTGTTCCCTTTATGGCTGCTTTTTGTATTTCGTTACAGCTTGGTCTTCCAGGGATTGCTTCTAAGTATTTATGAAGATTCTTTTTTATTAACCCAGTTGCTCCTATCACAACCGGTATAATGTTTATTCTGTTTTTTTATATGTCTCAATAAACTTGAGTTATAAGAACAGGAATATTCACCTAATGTGTGTGTTCTCATATGAGAAAATAACGTTGATTTTGGAGCACAAAAATATTTACACACTTTACAAGGATGCAACTTTTCACTTTTTTTTATTTAACTTCAGTAATATTTTACGAGATCAAGGAGCGTCTTCCCAGAGCTAACAATTGATTTCATTACGATTTGAATTTATATCTGAGGGTTCTTTTCAGAATAGATGTTGTTCCCTTTATGACTTTATACAGATTGCAATCTGTATTTCGTTACAGCTTGGTCATCCAGGGATTACTTCCAAGTATTTCTTAAGGTTTTTTTTCACTAGGCCAGTTGCTCCTACCACAAACGGTTTTATGTCTATCTCTTTCAGAGACCATGTCGTTTTTAAATAATTCTTTGATATTTGGCTATCTTTTCACGTTCAGCTCTATTAACGCCATAATCATCAATAATGAGCGCAGTTTTTTCAGGCTTGTTCCATATCACAATGTCTGGTTTGATGGCCTTATCTTTTATATATCTGCCTCCCTGTAGATCTTTGTTATAGAACATTGTCACCTTTCCTTTATATATTTTACTTGATAATTTTTTAAGAGATCAAGGAGCTTCCTCCCTGAGCTAACACTTGATTTCATTATGATTGGGATTTATATCCGAGGGCTCATTTCATGTGAGTTTTCATATGTCTCACTAAATGTGATTTTCTAGAAAAAGCATATGAACACACTTCACAAGAATGTGGCTTTTCCCCAGTGTGAGTCCGCATATGTATTACCAATCTTGATTTTGCATAACAAGAATATCCACACACAATACAAAAATGTGACCTTTCCTCAGTGTGAGTTCTCGTATGTTTCACTAAAACTGACCTTTCAGAACAAGAATATGCACACACTTCACAAGAATATGGCTTTTCCCCAGTGTGAATTCTCATATGTATCACTAAATGTGATTTTCGAGTAAAAGAACCACCACAAACTTCACAAGAATATGGACTTTCCCCAGTGTGAGTTCTCATATGTGTCAATAACTGTGATTTTTGAGAAAAAGAATATGCACACACTCCACATGAATGTGGTTTATCTCCTGTGTGAGTTCGCATATGTGACTCCAAACTTGATTTTTGAGAAAACGTATATGTACACACATTACAAATATATGGCTTTTCGCCAGTGTGAGTTCGCATATGTTTCAGTAAATTTGATTTGACAGAACAAGAATATCCACACACCTCACAAGAATGTGGCTTTTCCCCAGTGTGAGTTCTCATATGTGTCACTAAATTTGATTTTTCGGAACAAGAATATCCACACACTTCACAAGAATGTGGCTTTTCTCCCGTGTGAGTTCTCATATGTCTGACTAATTTTGATTTAAAAGTAGAAAAATATCCACACAGTTCACAAGAATATGACTTTTCTTCAGTATGCCTTCTCATATTGCTCACCAAATTTGGTTTTCTGAGAAACTACTGGACTAGACTATAGCAATTATCTAGTATTACTTCTGTAAGAGTTTTTCTTAGTGCTATGGTTTACTATAGTGTATGAAATACTGTTTTTCAAAAGCCACTTACTGTTATGCAATTTGCGATTCGATCCCTTAATACGTTTAGATGTATTTAAACATTAAACCATGTTTCTTAATCTAGTGTAAGAGTTTCCTTTAGTGCTATGGTTTTATACAATATTTCTCAATAAATCATCTTCCCTTTAAGATACCCAGATTTCAAGGACCATTTCAGAGGCTTCGTTAAATAGTAATATTCAATAAAATAAAGGTTTTCACTCATGTCAATGTTGTTTGCCACATAGAGCAATACTTTCCATATAATAATTTTTAAAAAAATGATGATCCATGAAAAATTCAAGATATACATTCAATCAGGAACATCTGCAAATAAAAAAATGCAAGTCAATATTTTTAGCATTAACATTCACATAATTGTAGTCTGTTTATTGTTGTCAATATCATTTGAATTATTAATGTAATATAAGAGACAAATTAGAAATATTATTGTTGTGGGGAAACACCTTCTATAGACCAGCACTCGTAATGATCCAGATAGGGCTCTACTGATCAGTGGAACGTAAACACTCTTTTCATTCTGTAACCTTTTGTGTATTTTATTAACACACGTCTTGTCTTAAAGCATTATTCTGTTTTGTTGTGCCTAATACCAAGCTAAAACACTGGCGACAGCAGGATTTGAGAAAGACAGTCATACTAAAACACTAATGCCTTACCAGTCCAATAACAATAAAACCAGTGTCCTCATAACACTGGCGACAAAAGGAATTTAATAAACCAGTTTTCTCATAACACAATACGTGGATTCGAGAAAGCTCTAAAATAACAAAATAAAAAGTGTTTAAATAAATGCGTCACAGTCTGCATGATTAAAAAGGAGAAAAATCTTTACTTTATTGTTTTCCCTGGTAAAAATATATAACTATTTTCTAGATTGTTTATTTTGTTGACTTGTTTGTTTACGCTAAGAAAAACCTCAAACGTCTTAAAATTGTTCAATGTAACAAACATTTTTTTTGTAAGCATATTTTCCTCAACTGTTTCAAATGTTTAAATAATCTTATTTCCCGCCTGGTATTTGTAAAAAGAGAAAAGAAAAGGGGGCGAACTTCAAAATCCTTTTATTCTGACGAACAAGATATAAAACACTAAAATCTGTACTTTTTCTCTTTGAACTAACCAACCAAAAAATAGGGAGGAGCTAAGATCAGCTTTAACTTAGTTTAGGAAACTGCAAATTGAATAAAAGAAAGAGCAAATGGAACAAAAAAAAAGATACAAAAACACTTATTGGAGAAAATAATTACAGAAACAATTGTCTGAACAATCAATCAATAGCAAACAACCAAAGAAAATTTTAAGGACTAACGTGTATGTGGAAAATGATTCAGCTTTTTTGCGAAATATATGGTCTGCAATAGATAATTTCAAGTACGAAAATAAATTCACAACTTATTTCAGGATATATGAAGACTTTGCAGTAACTGGTGCTAATATGTAAATTTGAAACAACTAAACACAACAAATCTGTGAGCTTCATCTTACCATCGAAAACTGCAGAATTGTTGATGGAGATATTCAAATGTGATGAAAAACGATAATGACGACTTTGCTACGTATGTAACGGTCAAAAACATTGCCATCGTCGGAATTAACAGCAGACAATTTTAAATGTCTTGGGTATGCACAAGGTTTAACCTCAGAAAAAGTTCTAATGAAAAACAATTGACTGAGGACTGTCCAAAAGTGAAAATAATTTTTAAAAAATGCACAAAATATCAAAGCAGGCATCGACAATATGAAAAATCACACGAAAAACACGCCGACCTACAATACAAAACGATACACACAAAATTACAACCTAAAGTCTGAAAAACCAAAAGCACCAAACCCTTGTTTCAGATGTGGTGGTAAACACCATGTCAAGGATTTCCCATACTTCACAAGGAAATATTGTATATGTAATAAAATGTGTCATAAAAGTTTTCACTGCAGGAAAAATCAGAAAAAAACAGTGCTTCAAACAATAACCCAAGTTGCCTTAGAAAACCTATTTGAATATTCTCGGCAAACTAGGAAAGAATTATGAAAACGTACTATGCTAAAAACCCATAGCATTAATCACTTACCTATCGCCACATTTTGACAAAAGAAAAAAAAAGCCTGCCCAGTAGAAACTAACAAACAATTAACTAGCTTTAAGGAAGAATTCCCAGATGTATTCACTCCTGGCCTTCGGAGATGCACAAAAATGGCTGAGGATTTTAAGCTAAAACCAGGCATACGACCAGTTAAAAAAATGCAACATCCATTTAGTGACGCTGAACAAGATAAATCAGGAATTGAACAAATTGGAAAACAGTATTGGAATTATGTGTAAAATTGACTATAGTATGTGGGCTGTGCTAGCAGTCTATGAAAAAGAAAGGTCTGGGAAAATCTTTGTTTGTGTCAACTTCTTAAACGGACTCAATTGGTCATTAGAAGACTTCCACTAACCATTACACAGCCTTTAAGAAGTGTTCACAAAATTAAATGATGGCAAGCTTTTTTGTTTAGATCGATATAAGCGATGTTTATTTACAAATTCCTGTAAATGACAAAAGCGCCCACCTCCTCTGTATTAATACCCATCGAGGTTTTTACAGATATGATGTAGGGGCTACTATCGGGAACATGTTGAAGAGATACTGTGTGAGTTGAGTAAGATGTCTGTTAACATTAGACTTGAACTTCTGCATGTCAGTACATTCGGGGAAGCAGGAACTCAGAAGGGAATTCCAAAGTCTAGCAGTCCTGGGGAAGAAACTATTGGAGTAGAAGGGTTTCTTACATCTAGGGATCTCTACTGTGTAGGGGTGGGATTTTGCTGCTTGTCGAGTTTATCAGGGGTACGTCGACTAAGTACAAGTAGTTCATCACAGCATTCAGCATTAAAATACTTGTAGAGGCAGAGGGATGCAACATTTTGTCAATGGGACAGACGTATATTTAGCTACAGCTATTGGTGGTTGAGAAGATTTCTTGTAATTATTGAAAGAAACGAGCTAAGTATTGGCAACAGTGAACGTTTTTGTCCCCATTCCACTACAGACTGAAGGTCTTCCATTAAAGTTTCCACCATTGCCTTAGGTATGTGCACATTTGTTTTCCCCTTCTGCCTGTTAGAGAATGGTGTCGTCAGCAAATATGCCCACCATCTCAGAGACTATTTCATCAGGGAGGTCATTTATGAATATTAAGAATAATAAAGGTCCAATGATCGATTCCTGAGGATTTATGTCATATTCTTTAGACGTACGGCCATTGATGACAACCTGGATTCTTCTCTAATTTAAGAAGGATTTAATTATGTTAAGTATTTTCTAGTAATACTATAGAATCTGATTTTCCTGAGAAGACCATCGTGTGATACCCTGTAAAAAACCTTACATATACCTAGAGCTACTGCGCTCAGCCGCCCAGACTTATCCAGTGCATTGTACATACGTTCAGAGATTACAGTTAGAATATCTGCAGTAGAACAGGCTTGTCTAAATCCATATTGATGGTCAGACAGATGTTTAGCAACTGTAAAGTGGAGGACTAGAGTTTGATTAATTATGGACTCAAATATTTGGGCAAAAAGAGGGAGGAGGCAAATGCGGCGAAAATTTAATGGGTCAGTTCTTTCGCCAGAATTCTTGTAAACTGGTACCACAGACGTTTTCCTGCAGTCAGGAAAGCATAATTCTTTAAGGCATTTGTTGAAGAGTTTTGAAAATCAGGGATGAAGTGATTTACTGGGTTCAAAATAGAGTTTGAAGCAAACTGATAGGCTTTCTTGGTTGCTGCGTAAACAACTCATAATTGTTGGATAATGGAGGAATTATTGATTTACCCATTATTTACTACAGTTATAGATTTTCAGGAATCCCGAATTCCTAATTTCTGTGCTTCGATCCATTTTCTGGTGATTTTTCTATATCCTCTCTTAGCTACTTCTTTCTTATAATTACTTCTAGTTTCTATAAATTTTGTCTATATATACTGGACTTATGCTTGATAAATATGCGGTATATATGTTGCCTCTAAGAAATGGCACCTGTGCAATTAGAAGTAAACCATTGGGGAGAATGGGATTTGCTATATAACTTCCATGTGTGAAACATGTGCTTCAATTGCTGCTTTGAACCATTCAGTGGTCTTTTTTGCACACTGGTCTGCAGGAAGACAAAAAATATTTCCTCCATAGTGCATCTCCGATGTGATATCTGATGGCATCCCAGTCAACTTTATTGTAGTAGTACTTTGTCGTTTTGAACAATAGCTCTTCAACTTGGGGTCGATAGTTTAGAGTGATGTCTATCGTTATCACCATATGATCAGCATACCCGAGTGGCCATGGGCATTTGTTACACAATTCTTAGGAACTGTTGTCGGAAATAGATCTAGAAATGAGGCTTGCTGGTCCTGAGGATCTGGGAGTCTGGTCGAGAATGTTACTGTCTGTGTCAAGGAATGGGATTTAAAAAAGTGATGTGTGATATAGAAAGGTTATAGATGATGCAACAAGCTGCGTTTGTGTAGCTGGAGAAACTAAGCCAATTATTGTGGTGGGCGTTAAAGTCACTAAATACATGAATTTAGGCGCTAGTATCAAGAGAGAATGTTACTTCTATGTTGTCAGAGATATGATTGATTAGAGTACAGTGCTGGGACAAGAGAGAACGATAAAGAAAATATAGGTAGCTAATGCTATGTTGTAAAGTTAGTTTAAAGCACATGATGACCTGGTCACCTGATTCTAGTTTAGATTCTCTAGACATGAGGAAGGCGTTACGAATATTGACTCCATCTCTGTACATGTGTCTGTCAGAATCCTTACGACAAAGATAACCAGCCATGTTACATATGTTAGAAGTGTTACAGAGAGAGAGAGAGAGAGAGAGAGAGAGAGAGAGAGAGATAGATAGAGAGAGAGAGAGAGAGAGGTGAGTAAACGTGGAGGTAGACACGTTTACCAGAACCGAAGGTCAGCTGACCAGATTGCGTATATGTGACGTGGTCAGGTTGGCTAGATCTGTGAGATTTGATTTGAACTTTGAAGAAGACGGCCGGCTTTCCGTTGTCTCCCCCTCTTAACTGGGGAGGGGGGAGACGAACGCTGACATGTGTAGAAGAAGAACCCCCACACAGGCCGATTTCACTTCCACTTCTGCAGAACCTCTGGGGAAAGTGAAATAAAAACTATAAAACCCATTCATCGTCTTGGAGTGATAAATCTTCGTCAAACAGGTATCAAGTCTCCCTCCAGGATGAGAAATTTCCAGATGGTCCAACATCGAAGAAGCAGAGGTAGGTTCTGAAATTACATGTCACACACACGATTCCCTTTATGATAATCAAACACACAACCAATTATATTAGAGACAATCATACGCACATGGAATCCTTTGATGTTATACACCAAACGTAAATGGTGCCCTCAATGATAACCAATATATAACAGAAGGAGTGGAGGAGTGCATGTTAGTTTCACTTAGTGCTAACATATCCAAGGAGTTTTCTATGAGGAATGATTTTACCCCATCTAAGTTAGTTCTAATTTCACAAATATTTGTAAATGCAAGCCTCAAAGGAGGAGGCAAATTGTGTGTGTGTGTGTGTGTGTGTGTGTGTGTGTGTGTGTGTGTGTGTGTGTGTGTGTGGAATGATTGTTATTTTGGATTGAGCAGCCATTTCATTTTATTTCGTCCTTTCAAGTTAGATGAGAGGTGCTAGACAAAGTGGTTGTTCATAGCTACAATCATACAACACATGCAGACCATCAGCCAACTCCTCTGCCTCAGGAATGCCCACAGTGATGAGTGCAAAGTCCCTTTCCATGCACGACATTGCACTAACAAACATCCCAATATTATACAACTGATGATAGAGCAGCTGATCTTAGCACTACCAAAGAGTTAGGGCTTCTGTACTGGCAGTTGAAAACAGCAACTAGCAACTGTAAATCAAGTAACCTCAGACCTGTCAGACAAGAGTGACCTAGTACATGGCAGCAAGCACCTCCAAAATGCCCAATTTCAAGGGAAGGGAATGAGGCAGATGAGAGGGACAGCAGCTATTGCCCTAGTCAGGAAACAAGGCAAAGTACTGGGCGTCTTAAATGAGTCCCTGTGATTGCACCTCTACTCCTAACTAATAAGCAAAAAAGAAGTATGGAAACCGGGCGATGGGCAGAGCCGATTTACTCCTTAAGCAGTTTAGCTTTGCAAACCGGTGATTTGATTGAGTCACCAGCTCTATGAAGGATGTTTACCAGAACTTAGGGAGCCTCTCTCCCTGTTTGGTATCAAGACGTATGAGGTCAGTGGATCAGGTTTAACATATGAGTTTTCCTTCTAGATGGATAACCTGACCAGACATATGAGTCCATAAGCACCAAGAGGTTTTTCCTGCACAGTTTACAAACCTGGTATTTCTATGCCCTCATGGATAGTTAGGATTAATCCAGTTAGTATCAGAGATAATTAGTATCTGCTTTAAGGCCACATTTCTCAGAATAGGATAAAGAATGAAAGGTGTTGTTATTCACACGTTTTTGAGTGAAAAAACGGGTGAGAGTATGCATGAGTATGGGGGTAGATTTGAGGTTATTAAATTGAGTTCAGCGAGGATCAATGTTGTTTGAGAATTAACAATTGGAAAAATTATAGTATAAATGTTAGGGTATGATTCGAAATGAGCTTCAGGTGTTAATTTTATTGTGTTTCATAAGTACTTTGACCCATCTAAGTGAAAAAGATATAAAAAGTTGCTACTTAATATAGATCAGTCTGAGTACAACAGTACATAATATGGTTAATAAGTATCTATCTTATAGTTAAGCTGTAGAATAAAAGTTATAAGATAAGACATGACTTCTTAATAGATAACGACATATGTTTAGTATAGATTATTAAAGTCAGCCTTCTAGAGTTAAAGACAAGCGGCTAAAACCCCTCTTCCAATGTACATGCAAAGCGTGAGATTGGGGGAAGAGGAATTGGTTTTTTCTCCAGCTGGAACATGGGAGATTATATAACTTACACGAATACAGGAATTTGAATAGTGTTTAGTAGTACAGTAAATTGGAATAACGTTTGTCATGCTAGGAATTAAGAGCAGAAAAGCAAGTTTAGGTGAATAAGCAATGATTTTACTTAGTATGCAAGTAAGTCAGGAGAAGCTAAAGGCTTTCTTTCAACTAAAGTTTCAATTACATTTGTTTCTATTTTTTCAACTTGTTGTGTTCGGCAATTTATTTCTATTTGTTTTAAACTTTTTGTGTTCAGCAATTTATTTCTATTTGTTTTAAACTTGTTGTGTTCAGCAATTTATTTCTATTTGTTTTCAACTTGTTGTGTTCAGTAATTTATTTCTATTTGTTTTAAACTTGTTGTGTTCAGCAATTTATTTCTATTTGTTTTAAACTTGTTGTGTTCAGCAATTTATTTCTATTTGTTTTAAACTTGTTGTGTTCAGTAATTTATTTCTATTTGTTTTAAACTTGTTGTGTTCAGAAATTTATTTCTATTTTTTTTAAACTTGTTGTGTTCAGCAATTTATTTCTATTTGTTTTAAACTTGTTGTGTTCAGCAATTTATTTCTATTTGTTTTAAACTTTTTTGTGTTCAGCAATTTATTTCTATTTGTTTTCAACTTGTTGTGTTCGGCAATTTATTTCTATTTGTTTTAAACTTGTTGTGTTCAGCAATTTATTTCTATTTGTTTTCAACTTGTTGTGTTCGGCAATTTATTTCTATTTGTTTTAAACTTGTTGTGTTCAGCAATTTATTTCTATTTGTTTTAAACTTGTTGTGTTCAGTAATTTATTTCTATTTGTTTTAAACTTGTTGTGTTCAGCAATTTATTTCTATTTGTTTTAAACTTGTTGTGTTCAGTAATTTATTTCTATTTTTTAAAACTTGTTGTGTTCAGCAATTTATTTCTATTTGTTGTAAACTTGTTGTGTTCAGTAATTTATTTCTATTTGTTTTAAACTTGTTGTGTTCAGTAATTTATTTCTATTTGTTTTAAACTTGTTGTGTTCAGCAATTTATTTCTATTTGTTTTAAACTTTTTTGTGTTCAGTAATTTATTTCTATTTGTTTTCAACTTGTTGTGTTCAGTAATTTATTTCTATTTGTTTTAAACTTGTTGTGTTCAGCAATTTATTTCTATTTGTTTTAAACTTGTTGTGTTCAGCAATTTATTTCTATTTGTTTTAAACTTGTTGTGTTCAGTAATTTATTTCTATTTGTTTTAAACTTGTTGTGTTCAGCAATTTATTTCTATTTGTTTTAAACTTGTTGTGTTCAGCAATTTATTTCTATTTGTTTTAAACTTTTTTGTGTTCAGTAATTTATTTCTATTTGTTTTAAACTTGTTGTGTTCAGCAATTTATTTCTATTTGTTTTAAACTTGTTGTGTTCAGTAATTTATTTCTATTTTTTTAAACTTGTTGTGTTCAGCAATTTATTTCTATTTGTTGTAAACTTGTTGTGTTCAGTAATTTATTTCTATTTGTTTTAAACTTGTTGTGTTCAGTAATTTATTTCTATTTGTTTTCAACTTGTTGTGTTCAGCAATTTATTTCTATTTGTTTTAAACTTTTTTGTGTTCAGTAATTTATTTCTATTTGTTTTCAACTTGTTGTGTTCAGTAATTTATTTCTATTTGTTTTAAACTTGTTGTGTTCAGCAATTTATTTCTATTTGTTTTAAACTTGTTGTGTTCAGCAATTTATTTCTATTTGTTTTAAACTTGTTGTGTTCAGTAATTTATTTCTATTTGTTTTAAACTTGTTGTGTTCAGCAATTTATTTCTATTTGTTTTAAACTTGTTGTGTTCAGCAATTTATTTCTATTTGTTTTAAACTTTTTTGTGTTCAGTAATTTATTTCTATTTGTTTTAAACTTGTTGTGTTCAGCAATTTATTTCTATTTGTTTTCAACTTGTTGTGTTCAGCAATTTATTTCTATTTGTTTTAAACTTGTTGTGTTCAGCAATTTATTTCTATTTGTTTTAAACTTGTTGTGTTCAGCAATTTATTTCTATTTGTTTTAAACTTGTTGTGTTCAGCAATTTATTTCTATTTGTTTTCAACTTGTTGTGTTCAGTAATTTATTTCTATTTGTTTTAAACTTGTTGTGTTCAGCAATTTATTTCTATTTGTTTTAAACTTGTTGTGTTCAGTAATTTATTTCTATTTGTTTTAAACTTTTTTGTGTTCAGTAATTTATTTCTATTTGTTTTAAACTTGTTGTGTTCAGCAATTTATTTCTATTTGTTTTAAACTTGTTGTGTTCAGTAATTTATTTCTATTTGTTTTAAACTTGTTGTGTTCAGCAATTTATTTCTATTTGTTTTAAACTTGTTGTGTTCAGCAATTTATTTCTATTTGTTTTAAACTTGTTGTGTTCAGTAATTTATTTCTATTTGTTTTAAACTTGTTGTGTTCAGCAATTTATTTCTATTTGTTTTAAACTTGTTGTGTTCAGTAATTTATTTCTATTCGTTTTAAACTTGTTGTGTTCAGCAATTTATTTCTATTTGTTTTCAACTTGTTGTGTTCGGCAATTTATTTCTATTTGTTTTCAACTTGTTGTGTTCGGCAATTTATTTCTATTTGTTTTAAACTTGTTGTGTTCAGCAATTTATTTCTATTTGTTTTAAACTTGTTGTGTTCAGCAATTTATTTCTATTTGTTTTAAACTTGTTGTGTTCGGCAATTTATTTCTATTTGTTTTAAACTTTTTGTGTTCAGCAATTTGTTTCTAATTGTTTTAAACTTGTTGTGTTCAGCAATTTATTTCTATTTGTTTTCAACTTGTTGTGTTCGGCAATTTATTTCTATTTGTTTTAAACTTGTTGTGTTCAGCAATTTATTTTTATTTGTTTTCAACTTGTTGTGTTCGGCAATTTATTTCTATTTGTTTTCAACTTGTTGTGTTCGGCAATTTATTTCTATTTGTTTTAAACTTGTTGTGTTCAGCAATTTATTTCTATTTGTTTTCAACTTGTTGTGTTCGGCAATTTATTTCTATTTGTTTTCAACTTGTTGTGTTCGGCAATTTATGTCTATTTGTTTTAAACTTGTTGTGTTCAGCAATTTATTTCTATTTGTTTTAAACTTGTTGTGTTCAGTAATTTATTTCTATTTGTTTTAAACTTGTTGTGTTCAGCAATTTATTTCTATTTGTTTTAAACTTGTTGTGTTCAGCAATCTATTTCTATTTGTTTTAAACTTGTTGTGTTCAGCAATTTATTTCTATTTGTTTTAAACTTGTTGTGTTCAGCAATTTATTTCTATTTGTTTTAAACTTGTTGTGTTCAGCAATTTATTTCTATTTGTTTTAAACTTGTTGTGTTCAGTAATTTATTTCTATTTGTTGTAAACTTGTTGTGTTCAGCAATTTATTTCTATTTGTTTTAAACTTGTTGTGTTCAGCAATTTATTTCTATTTGTTTTAAACTTGTTGTGTTCAGTAATTTATTTCTATTTGTTTTAAACTTGTTGTGTTCAGCAATTTATTTCTATTTGTTTTAAACTTGTTGTGTTCAGTAATTTATTTCTATTTGTTGTAAACTTGTTGTGTTCAGCAATTTATTTCTATTTGTTTTAAACTTGTTGTGTTCAGTAATTTATTTCTATTTGTTTTAAACTTGTTGTGTTCAGCAATTTATTTCTATTTGTTTTAAACTTTTTGTGTTCAGTAATGTATTTCTATTTGTTTTAAACTTGTTGTGTTCAGTAATTTATTTCTATTTGTTTTAAACTTGTTGTGTTCAGCAATTTATTTCTATTTGTTTTAAACTTGTTGTGTTCAGCAATTTATTTCTATTTGTTTTAAACTTGTTGTGTTCAGCAATTTATTTCTATTTGTTTTAAACTTGTTGTGTTCAGTAATTTATTTCTATTTGTTTTAAACTTTTTGTGTTCAGCAATTTGTTTCTAATTGTTTTAAACTTGTTGTGTTCATTCATTTGTTTCTAATTATTTTAAACTTTTTGTGTTGAGCAAATTGTTTCTATTTGTTTTAAACTTGTTGTGTTGAGCAATTTGTTTCTATTTGTTTTAAACTTTTTGTGTTGAGCAAATTGTTTCTATTTGTTTTAAACTTTTTGTGTTCAGTAATTTGTTTCTAATTGTTTTAAACTTTTTGTGTTGAGCAAATTGTTTCTATTTTTTCAACTTTTTGTGTTCAGTACTTTGTTTCTATTTGTTTTAAACTTTTTGTGTTGAGCAAATTGTTTCTATTTGTTTTAAACTTGTTGTGTTCAGTAATTTGTTTCTATTTGTTTTAAACTTTTTGTGTTGAGCAAATTGTTTCTATTTGTTTTAAACTTGTTGTGTTCAGTAATTTATTTCTAATTGTTTTAAACTTTTTTGTGTTGAGCAATTTGTTTCCATTTGTTTTAAACTTGTTGTGTTCAGCAATTTATTTCTAATTTTTTAAAACTTTTTGTGTTTAGCAATAAGTTTTATTTGTTTTCATCTTTTTGTGTTCAGCAATTTGTTTCTATTTTTTTCAAATTGTTGTGTCCAGCAAATTGTTTCTATTAGTTTTTGTTGCGTCCGAAAATTTTTTTCTATTTTTTTTCAACTTGTGCTCAGTATTCTGGCAGAGGGGTCTTTGAGGATTTCAGAAAATTTGTATTTTAATTTTATTTAATATCTTTTAGCAGGAAATAAAGATGGGAGATGAAATACAAAACAACCATATAATAAAGGTCTAAGCCAATCAGGTGAACATAAGCAGCATGCCATCAAATCCATTCGGTTTTTGTGAGCGAAATATTTAGGAAATGTGGAGCTGGGGTTCATTGTCCTAATCAGGAATCGAATGCAAGCAGATACATTACTATGCTTTCGATTTCATTGTGACTGGATAATGGGATAAGTAAAAATTCCTGCAGTGGAAGATATTAAATTTTCAACTGGTTGATTTGAGATTCACTTAATATTTGGTTAAAATATCGTTCATACCTTTGTTTACGATCATGATAACTTTTTAAATTATGGTTCAATTCATATTAAGGATAAAAATAAAATTTAATGCCTGAAGTCTGGATATTAAAGACGATAGTGGGGGATAATAAAATGTATCTATTAAATATAGATTCAAATAGTGATATATGTATGATTTGAAGTACAATTCAGTACAGGTATATCTAGAAGTAAAGTATACGCTATGGCGTATTCAGTACGTATAATTTAGTATATATAGAAATATGGACATATTTAAAGTAGATATGAATATATAAATATTTTAGATATTAAGTATATTTCTTAATAAAGTTTTTCTGACATCTAACGAAGAAAGATAACTTTCGAGTTTTGTTAAAAATTCGGTATTGTATGTTGTATTACATAACAAAATTGTATGCTGTATTATAAAACAAAATTGTATGTTGCATTGCATAACAAAATTGTATGTCGCAGTACATAACAGAATTGTATGTTGCATTACATAACAAAATTGTATGTTGTATTACATAACAAAATTGTATGTTGTATTATAAAATAAAATTGTATGTTGTATTATATAACAAAATTGTATGTTGCATTACATAACAAAATTGTATGTTGCATTACATAACAAAATTGTATGTTGCATTACATAACAAAATTGTATGTTGCATTACATAACAAAATTGTATGCTGTATTATAAAACAAAATTGTATGTTGCATTGCATAACAAAATTGTATGTCGCAGTACATAACAGAATTGTATGTTTCATTACATAACAAAAGTGTATGTTTCATTACATAACAAAAGTGTATGTTGCATTACATAACAGAATTGTATGTTGTATTACATAACAAAATTGTATGTTGTATTATATAACAAAATTATATGTTGTATTATATAACAAAATTGTATGTTGTATTATATAACAAAAGTGTACGTTGTATTATATAACAAAATTGTATGTTGCATTACATAACAAAATTGTATGTTGTATTATATAACAAAATGTATCGGTTTTTTGTATGACCTTTTGTATTATTTTCACCCAAATATATAAGGGAGATATAGAGATGACCAGTAAGAAATTACCAAAAACCTTTTTATATTTCACATTCTTGTACAATATATTCTTTCTTGCTAAACCTGTTCTTCTTTATGACCCTTGCCACAACCTCAACAAATACGACTATGACATTACAAAGTCTAAACAGAAAGTGAACTTTCCAAACCTACTAGAAAAATTGCTTACACCTGAGTGTATCTTATAAGTTTCCAATGCTTACACTGCACTAAGTATTATTGTAACATTACCACAATGGTCTAGTATTACTATGACAACATATTTATGCCTGTTTTACAAGTATTTTGATGGAGTGTGTTATGATGTACTTATAGCAAATTTACCCTCACCGTAAACATAAAAACTTCACCAATTTACTAGATATAGGAAATCTTTCTACTCTAATTGCTAATTGCATTAGTCTGCTTTGAAGTTCCCTTCGTTTACTGCTTTCCTGGTTGTACTGAAATGATTTTTGTGTTAGTCTATTGTTAAATATAACCCTATACTCTCGACCCCAATTTTTCTGAGAAGAATCAGGAATCACTTCTGAAATGCTTTATGGAGTAGTATCAGTTGAACAGATAAAAGCACATGTTTCTACACAGAATTTCCATAGTAAACTCCACTCCCCTAAATGTTTTTCTACGTTTTCAGTTACCATTGCTCAAATGCAGCATGCATATCATAGACTTTTCTGACACAAGGTCAGTACAAATAGAAAAAATATTTAAAGGCTAGAAATACATGTAAGAGAAATATTTGCAGGCAATAGAAGGCATACCGAAATGAGCAGAAATCTATTGAGTTGTAGAACACAAAACTTGCGATTAAAAAACAAAAACAAACAAAAGCAGTATAATAAATAATGGTCATTCAACAATTCCTCATCTTTTCAGAAAAATGTTAAAAAAACAAAAACAAACAAAAGCAGTATAATAAATAATGGTCATTCAACAATTCCTCATCTTTTCAGAAAAATGTTAAAAAAAACAAAAACAAACAAAAGCAGTATAATAAATAATGGTCATTCAACAATTCCTCATCTTTTCAGAAAAATGTTAAAAAAACAAAAACAAACAAAAGCAGTATAATAAATAATGGTCATTCAACAATTCCTCATCTTTTCAGAAAAATGTTAAAAAAACAAAAACAAACAAAAGCAGTATAATAAATAATGGTCATTCAACAATTCCTCATCTTTTCAGAAAAATGTTAAAAAAACAAAAACAAACAAAAGCAGTATAATAAATAATGGTCATTCAACAATTCCTCATCTTTTCAGAAAGCATGAGGATGTTTGCACGGCAATCAAGAAGGCTAACTTTCTTTCTCGGTGATTTGCATCACACTTCACTTTAGAAAAATCAAATCCCTCCTTCCTAAATGTTACTTTGCGAACATAAGCCATACACGATAATTTGAAAATCACTTCTCCCAATGTGTGCGATGTCATAATAAACCTAGTCATCACAAAAGGTGCCTGCTCTGAATCCAATCCTTGCTATACTATTAAAAATGCTCCGTTTATTATGATTTATTATTATTACACGAATCTAATCGCTGCTAGAATCTTTAAAATGCTGGGTTAAGGTCTCTCCAAACTCTTCCACAAGTGCCTTACTGAATTTTGCTTTCCTGACTTGTTTCTCTGGTATCAAGAATTTTGCAGAAAGAACTAAACTAAATTATTACTCCATTAGCCTCCCTCCTCTCTTAACGAAATATCTAAGTCTTTAATTAAGCAAGCACTAGTTCATCAGTCATCATATCATAGATGCTAACCTCCTCTTAGACAAACACTGGATTTTGACAAACATATTCCACTGCAGATATCCGAAATGTAATTTCCATACGTATGTAGCACGCACTGTATAAAGCAAGCGGGGCTATGGTAGTAGTCCTCAACTTATCTAAGGCCATAGATAGTCTGTTACGAAGGATTTCTTTTGAAAATTAATTGTTATATTAATAGATTAAGCAAAAGGCCAAGAAAAGCTTAATAAGCTAAGAACAGCATGCATCTATTAACAACAGACCTTTGATCTTAATCAAAAAGGTCAAGCACAAAAGCGTTATGGACAGACTGACAGACCAACCGACAGTCGACCAACGGAGTGACTTATAGAGTTGCTTCCATGCGACTAAAAATGGGAAAGGGTTCAATTTTCTTAATTTCAATTTCACATCTGTAGAGGGGATTTGTTTTTACTCAGGCATTTTAGTTTTAGTTTTGTTTCAGTGAAAAAAACTTCCCTCATCCATATTACCATTATTATTTAGAAAATAATTTTTGATATATTCGAAAATGACCTATTAGTGAGGAGTTTTACATTAGTACAACAAAAAAAAAAAAGCTGACACGAGATGGTTATTTTGGAGTCCAGATAATCGCTCATAAATAAAAAGTAAATGAAACACTCGCATAAACGCATCTAATATATGTCTTATTGACACAATTTGACCAGTTTTGTTATGCCCAACTATGTTTTTAAAGTATCAGTTGGTTATTAAATTGTTAGATCAAAGTACAGAATAGTTAACACAATGTGAGTTCAAATTCCCCCAAAAAGTGTAATAAAGAAAAAAAGGATATAATCGCCCCATCTTCTAACTTATAAAATGCCGCCACGAGAATTAAAACCTGCAAATGATTACGTCTTATTGATCACGAACTGTATAAGAAAGTGACTGCCCCACTCTAAAATGTTATTTTTCATTTCTTTGCGGATATTTTTTAGGCTGTTGAAAAGTCATGGCACAAAAAATAGACTTTTATTTTTAAGGGGTAAACTACCAATATTTCTTTCTACATTCAGTTTCTGTTAATAAACGAATGCGCGTTTAATATAAATTTTATAAACTAACAAATGAAGTTACTTGTGGCATAATATGAACCAGACATAACTCAATGTCCGACCGCATTGATTGGAACATGCCACTAACTGCCGAGCTTTGCCAATTATGAAAGCATAACAAATGTTGCTCAAAAAATGAGGGAAACATGTAAACATAATTTCAACAGAAGAAAAAAAAAGCAAAAAATAAACCAAGAAACGACCTACCGTAACAAGTTTTTTTTCTTTGTAATATAAATTTTTTTACTGTAATTTGTTTTTGTTTTTTTTTGTTTTTGTCCAACAAAAATTTAAAAAAAAAGATAAGCAGTTTTTTTTGTTGTTTTTTAAGTTTTTGTGTAACAATTAAAGAAACTTTTTTCTCAAGAAAAAAAATTAATAAATTGTTTTTTTTTTTCGGTAATGGCGGTTCTTAACATGGGAAAGTTGGGGAGGGGTGTCGATTCAGAAAGCCGTTCTTAACATAGGGAGGGGTGTCTATTCCAGAAGCTGTTCTTAACATGAGAGTTTGGAGATGTTTATTCTGAAAGCTGTTCTTAACATGGGTGGGTTGGTGGTGTTTATTTTAAAAGCCGTTTTTAATATGAGGAGGTTGGAGGTGCATTGCGTGCATGTTCATCTCCACCCACATCCATTCTTCTCAGATCTTCTTTTAGCGATGATGCACTTCTTGCCACAGAAAATGCATTTTTTTTTTTGTTTTTTCAGCAATTTTTTTTTCTTGACAATATGAGACTGCTTGTTCCGGCATCATCAAATATTTTTCCATACTGGAGATATTCATTTTTTTGTTTATAGTTTTCAGAAAAAGGGCTGTTACAGGTGTGTGCTGCTTAATGAATTTAATGATTTTTATTTCCTTCTAATTTTTGTTTAGAAAAGTTTGTCTGTTACTTTGCAGTGCATTGATTGGCTGATCGATATCTTACATCACATAACAATCAAAGCCGAGTGCATGACATCATGTTCTGAGAAAAGCCGACCAGACGCTGAGTTACGTCGGGTTCAAATTATGCACAAGTACCCAAACAAAAACCATTAGCGACATAATAGTTAAGTGTAAACGAAAAAAAATCTTAAAACAATTAAATATCAAAGAAAATTTGAATTAAATTATTACAACGATTATTATTTTCTACTCTAATCATACTTTTTTAGTAAAACTATCAACAAAAATCTAAATGTCACATAATTTTTTTTTAATCACATCACGTCATGCCAGAAACTATATTTTGTTGTTTATTATGATTTATTATTATTATTAACCGAATCAAATCCCTGTTAACATCTTAATAATTATTAATTCAGTTCTCTCCAAACGCTTCAACAAATGACGTGCTGAATTTTTACTTTCCTGGTTGCTGTAAAATTGTTTCTCTGGTATTAATCTGCAAGAATTTTACAGTTTTTTTTTTTTTCTGTAAACTGAACTAAATTATTGGCCCATTAACCTCCCTCCTCTCTTCACTAAAATATTTAAGTCTTAAATTAAGCAAGAACTACTTAATCACATCATAGATGCTAACCTTTCTAACAGACAACATGGATCTAGGCATTCCACTGCAGATATCCATACTGTAATCTCTTATCTAAAGCCATAGATGGTCTGTTACGAAGGATTTCTCTTGATAATTAAATGTTATGATATTACTGGATGAATACTTGATATAATCTAATCCTTCTTTTACAAGAGAAAAATCCAAGTTGTCTTCAATGTACATACGTCAGAACACGATATAAATGCGAGTGAGCTACAACCAACCATCAATCCTTGAACCTTTATTATTTCATATATTTGGAAATTACTTCCCTGATAAAATTGTCTCAAAGGTAGGTATATTTACTTATGACACCTTGTTCTGTAATAAATACAAGGGGGAATCGAGGAAAATGCTTAAACCTTAGAGGAACACCTATAAACTGATATTTAAAAACGTGTCACCTAATTTAGTATTTGTTAGTTTTATATAAAAAATGTGGAAGGGTTCAATTTTTTTAAATTTCACTTTTACATCTGTGAATGGGAATTGTTTTTACTCATCCATTTTATTTTTTGCTCAATTTCAATAAAAAAAACTCCCTCATTAATTATTAACATTATTATTTAGAAAATCGTTCTTAATATTAACATTATTATTCAGAAAACCATTCTTAATATAAACATTATTATTAAGAAACCATTCTTAATATTGACATTATTATTTAGAAACCATTCTTAATATTATTTTTATTTAGAAAACCATTCTTAATATAAACATTATTATTTAGAAAACCGTTCTTAATATTAACATTATTATTTAGAAAACCATTCTTAATATAAACATTATTATTTAGAAAACCATTTTTAATATTAACATTATTATTTAGAAAATCATTCTTAATATAAATATTATTATTTAATAAACATTCTTAATATTGAGGAATTGAGGAAAAGAAAGTCCTTGCTGACTTATTTGAACTTTAATCAAACAATATTAAATTGTTTGATTAAAGTTCAAATAAGTCGGATTTTGTTGTATGGACAAAAAAAAAGCGTTGTAAACAAACATAATATATCGCAAATAAATTTTACCAAAATCAATATAAGTTACATTTCTGACAACCAGGATAAGTTTTTAAAACTTATTTTTAAGTGTTTATTTACTTTGAAAAAATAGTGAGAAATTTTATGTTAGTACAAGAAAAAAAAAGCAGACACGAGATGATCATTTTGCAGTCTAAATAATCGCCCATAAACAAAAATTAAATAAAATACTCACAAACACATTTAATATATTGTGAAAAAAGAAGGGATTAATGATTGCTAAAGAGAGGAAGAGTGGTGTGCACTTATCTTGCTTACTAACCAAAAGAGATCGTCTTGCCTTCTCAGCCTCTTTAAAGTCCCCCCCCCAGATCAGGTGACAGTTAATCACATGACCTTTTGGTTGTTTAAAAGGAGATTCTCTCCAGTGGACCAAGTTTTTTTTAGATGCATTTGTGGCTTGTGCCGGATAGCTACTCTTTGATTACCTCAGCTTTGCTGTCAAGAGATTGTTAACAGACTCTCACGTCGCAGAAGGGAGCAATTCTTCTGCAACCTAAGGTAGCACCACATTGCTTCCCTTTCTTGATTAAGCACTCATTGGATTTTTAGGGGAAAATCAAATTTTTTGCTAAATATGTCTTATTGACACTTTTTGCTAAGTTTTGTTATGCCCAACTATATTTTTATGGTGCCATTTGGTTATTAAATTGTTAGGTCAAAGTACACAATAGTTAACACCTCATGGGCTCTACCGCTCCCTCCCGCCAAAGCAAACAACAAAAAGAACGATATAAACGTAATAATAAAAAACGATATGGTAGCCCCATCTCCTACATCCATTCGCCACAAAAGAATTGGAAACTGCAAACGATTACATGTCTCGTTGACTGCTAACTGGCCATGAAGTGAGGGCTCATTTATGTTAAATTTTTATAAGAAAGTGATCTCCCACTCTAAAATCTTAAATGAGTTTTTATTTTAAATTCTTTCTCCCCGAGTGTTTAAGGCTGTTTAAAAGTAGTATCACAAAATATAAATTTTTATTTTTTAAGGGGAATCTGATAATCAAACCTGCCACAAATTTATCGTTTGCATGGTATGAACCCCTAGACCTTGGGACTATTTTGTGCTATGTACTACCTTCGATAGTGTTTTTCTTACATGCTATGTTTGCGTGTGAATGGGCGTAGTGAAGTGTCTTATCACATCGCGCAAGAATCTTGGTATGCAGGAATCAAGTTAAAAAAAAAGTGGTTTATTTATTTATTTTGTCTTACGTAGTTTTAATGCTTTTTAATTGATCTAAAAAAAATTTTCACAAGAGGTTTACAAAACCATAAACACCAAACATATTTTTCATTCTTTTTTGGGGGTGGAGGTATTGAATTATAAGACTTGTGTAGTTTAACAGGTGCTTCTGCAGTTTAATTCCCCATTTTTCCGTAAGTAACGTGCTGACATTTACCATTTCACAAAAATTCTGTTTATGATGGGGAGCGGGCGGGGGGGGGCGGTGGTGGTGCTGTATACCTCCACCCAAAAAAAAGAACAAAACATATGTTCGGGGGGGGGGGGGCGCCGATAGTGCTGGGGTGCGTGCACTCCAGCACCACCACAGCCCCCCCCCCCACCCGCCCGCTCCCCAACATAAACAGAATTTTTGTAAAAAGGTAAATGCCGGCATGTTACTTACGGAAAAATGGTTAATTAAACTGCAGAATCACCTGTTAATGGAATGCCCCCCCCAAAAAAAAGAACGAAAAACATAGAAATGTGTTTGGTGTTTATGTTTCTGCAAACCGTTCATGAAAACTTTATTTTTTGATCAATTAAAAAAGTATTAAAAACTACGTAAGACGAAAAAAAAATGAACCACATTTTTTTTTTAAACTTTTTTATTTGAAAGATTCCTACGCAATGTGGTAAGACACTTCGGTGCAAGTCTATAAATGGGCCACAACAAATCTTTTATACAATAAAAATCTGAAAAAAATCTTTATAATGTACGTACTCGTCACTGCATGAAGATGTCATATTCCAAAAATTACGTAAATCGATCAAGTATTTTTTTTTTTATTTAAGAAAATCAAATATTATCAGAGGTTTAAACCACATTCTCTTTATTAAAAGATGCCAATTTATTTTTTTATTATCCCTAAAAATCGTAAAAATTGATTTTCTTAAAAAAAAAAAAAAAGTACTTGATTGATAAAATATTCGATGGTCTGCATGTACTGCCCTTGTTGACCCATATATCCGCCAGAGGTCGTTAGTGGCGTTATCTCTCAAGCAAGATGGCGCGTGCCAAATCTCTCGATTAAACCTCTGATAATATTTGATTTTCTTAAATTAAAAAAAACTACTTGATCGATTTACGTAATTTTTGGAATATGACATCTTCATGTAGTGACGAGTACGTACATTATAAAGATTTTTTTCAGATTTTTATTGTATAAAAGATTTGTTGTGGCCCATTTATAGACTTGCACCGACACTTCACTACGCCCGTTTGCACGCGAATGTATCGTGTAAGAAAATCATTACCGAAGGCGGTGAAATGGCACAAAATATTCCCAAGGTCTAGGGGCTCATACCATGCAAACGGTAAAGTTGCGGCGGGTTTCATTATCAGATTCGTTGTCAGTGACCTCGAATTCCCCTAAAAATAAAAAAAAAATTAGAGTGGTCGGTGTCCTGTTGTGGCGTAAGGTAAAATTTAGCAATAATTAAGTACATAAAAAAAATTAAAACAATTAAATATCTAAAGAAAAGTTTATTGTACTCAGTTGTTTAACAATTAAATCAACTTTGAATTAAATTATTGTGTTTATGGTAAACATTATTATTTTCTCATAAATCACTTTTTTCACTAAATTAGGCAGTAACAAAAAAAACTAAATGTCAGATTGAATATATTTTAAAAGGAGGTTTGTCATTCGTTCACGTCCGTTATAAAGCAAAAACAATTTATTTATTTATTTATTGGATTGCAATAAAATAAACTTAATTGAATATTTAAGATTATTTAAAAATTATTGAATGATAATTTTTAAATGAAAAACAAAAGAAACTTACCTTTCATAGCAAGAATTTAATACGAATAAAAAAACAATCGGGATGAATTCGATTTTTCTTTTGTGTTCAAAACAGAAAATAATGAAAGGATTTCTTTCGTAAATTGATACAATTTTTTTTGTGTGTGTGTGTGTGTCCAATTCATTAAGAAATAAAATATACGAAAATATAAAAAATGAAAAACACGATTTAAACGTGCACTTATTTAAAGAGAAATCAACTGCTAAAGAACAAAGAACTTAAGGTCATCGAAACACGGTGAAATCATTGTTTCGTTCCTCGTGTAAAAATGTCTGTCCGTCACCGTGTGCCGAATAGTTTTCCTATCACGTTTACAATATATTTGTCCATGCTTGGAATTCTTGTGTAAATTGTGTATCAAATTATTAATAATTTAAAATATATGAAGATAAAAAATAAGGTTTATGTTTTAAAACTGAACATTTTATTATTTTTAGGATTAGTCGAACTAATGTAAACATCCAGTATAAGAACACCATAATGTTGCAATCAAAGGGACATAATTCTCAAAAGAGTTACCTGCCCTTGTAAACATTTATATTTTTTCATTGGGTTTTTGTCGATTGGTGATGTTTTTTAAATTGTTAAAAGAAATAACAAAATATGTGCGTAAATATATAAACATTTATATTTTTTCATTGTTGTTGCGTAGATTGATGTTATTTAAAATGTTAAAAGAAATAACAAAATGTGTGTGCGTAACACTTATATTTTTTGATTGTGTTTGTGTAGGTTGGTGATGTTATTTAAATTATTAAAAGAAATAACAAAGATTGTTTGCATAAATATTGTTGCGGGACTGTGGGTATCGATGTAAGCCCCGCAACTCTAAATAAATAAAAATTTTAAAAATATGTACAATGGAATTGAACAACCAAAACAAAAATGACCGAAGCGGTAGATAAACTTTATACAAAATTTATTTCCTCTTATTGAAAGAATAAATGGAAAAAGAAAAACCGTAAAGTTTCCTCTTAAAGGAGAGTCTCTTCCTGCAACTGAGGTAATAAATGTCCTTTATGAACTGAAGTAGAAAAAGTTTTAATTCTTGGTTGGAAATAAATAAAAACATAAAATCCAATTGCTTACTTCATAAACAAAAATAAAATAAATAAATCAGACAAAGGTAAAAAGAAAGTCCATTTCTACGGGTGCACATGATGAGTAGGTGTATCAAAATTTCTGGGGAATTTTTGGCACCCCTAACAGAAAACTGCGAATAAAATATTTTTAAAAAACTCGTAATTTTTCTTTTTAAAGTGGGTTGTTTATTTTCTTTATGGAATATACTCCCAAAATAAACTATTAAAGTTGTTTAAAACATAATAGAAATATTTTTTTTTTTTTTTTTAAACAGTGTTTACAAAGTGTCGGCACGCCTTCATGCAGTCATTTTTTATGTACTGAAATCAATTGACTTTTACGAATTAAATATTTTTCAATTTTTAAAATTAAAAAATCTATAAAAAATTTTCTATTGGTTAAATTTTTACGATATTTTCAGGGTCAATGTTGAATTTTATGCTCTTTCCAATAAACGTTTTTTTTTAAATTCACCCCCCCGCCATTTTGAAAGTCTATTAAAATTTTAATAATTAATTTATGTACCAAAGTTTTATAAACATCAAATTGAAGATAAACGATCAATAAATAATATATTGTAAATTAAAACAAAAAAAGTGTTTTTTGGAATTTTACCTGTAAAGCCAAAAGTGTAAAACCTTAAAAAAAAAAAAAAACACGTTGAGTTTTTTTTTGTTTTTTTTTTTAATTGGAAGCCTATCTCTGCTTATATTGTCCAGTAAGTAATGGACGATGACGACAATTTTTTCTATTTCATTCAATGTTTTCTTTTTTTTTAGATATTTAAAAATAAAAATTCACTCGACAAAAAAGAATGAAAATATAATAAATCAAAAATGTATGTATTTCTTTGAAAAAACAAACAAAAAAAAATCCTCGAGTGTCTTTTTTTTTAAAAGGAAAAATCTTATAAGTAAAATTTGACTATTTTTAAAATATGGGAACACATATTTCTTCACGGACAAGGCTAGACGAATAATACGAATGGGTGGTTTTTGCTTCTTTTTGTCCATCCATAGTTCAAAACAATAAAAAAAACTACTTCCGGTGTTCGATAAAAACGTAAAATTCTTGCGTCATGGCGCCTTTTTCAAATAGGCTAAACGCCTAATAAATTCTTTTATTAAAAAATAAATAGATTTTAAAGTATAAATATGGATAAATTCTTAACAATGAAGAATGGAACTACACATTAATTAGTAATTTTTATAGGTAAGTGATTTTTTGGAATTTATATCGATTTTTTATAATCGACGTAAGTTAAATTTCTTTTATTTTCTTGAAATCTTTTTTAAAGAAAACCGATTTAAAAAACAAGTATCGCATAATTTGCTATTAAACCTGCTATTTTTTTTTAATTTGGTCATTGCTCCTTTAATTGAACACAAAATTAGGGTTTGAATTACATTTTTCAAATAGTTATAAGCTTGGAAAGATAGGAGGTCGAACTATTCAATATTTTTTTCATGCATTCGTAATGTCGGTTTCTGACACACCTAGCACATAAGTTTAATGTCACAAGGACGGAATTGATACTGTTGTTATGTTGAGCCGGGTTTGACTGTTTAATTTATGCGCGCAAAAGCTTAAATAGCCGGGTTATGGAAGGTTCTGAATTATTACTGTATGTCTACGAGTAAGATGTAACATCTGTTTATCTGGATAGGCAAATCACAAACTTGTGTAACTGCGTGTTACTGTTCCACTACAAGTACAAAGTTATTTGCGATGGTGCAGGAAAGCAAATGTGCATGTATCTGAAACGTTCTTTATACAACAGCGCGTGCGCAACTGGGTTTCACGGTTGGGGAGCAAACACGCACTGCACGCCATTATTCTGATTGAGTAGATCCCGCCGTTGTCTGCCAGGCTGACTGCCAGGCTACGATATAAATGTAAACCATCATTTTTTTTTTCATTGTGTTTGTGTAAATTGATGGTGTTAATTAAATTGTCATGAGAAATGTTCACATTTTTAAACTGTTAAACTATTTTCTGTTGCACGTTTTCAAAACTGCTGAAACAGTAAAGAAAAAAAAAGTGAAACATTCAAGGGTTTTTTTTTTTTTTTTTTTTTCAGTAGCGGAAGTATGTGCTTTCGTACCTAAACTTACACGCATATCTCCTTCTAAAATGTTTCGTATTTCGTATTCAGTTAAAATTAAATTAAATTTGATAACATACTTTTGAACGCAACTATGAACTATATAAAGTCTTCCTGTTTATTTAAATTGTTTCCCATAAATGACAGATTTTTTTCCCCAACGTGAAATCCGATTTATGATGGTTAGGCACTAGTCAGTCCAGTTACTGTTGACAAGATCCAACCTACTGTAGTGCGACATTTTGTGTTCGAATCTGAAAATAAATGTTTTTTTTTGTTTGTTTTTTCTGTGGATGTTCTTTAGGAACTTGACGCAGCTTTTGTTTTGTGTGTCAAATTCATAAAAAAAATACATAAAAAATATGTAAATATAAAAGAATCAAAATTAAAAGATGAAACACACGATGTCAAGTGAAGTAAGTGTGTAGCGACGTTGCAACCTGCTGATGTGTAGTTCTTCTGGGTTCATTAAGAAACAAAATAAATGAAAATATAAAAGAATCAAAATTAAAAGATGAAACACACGATATCAAGTTACATTATTTAAAAAAAGAATATCAACTGCTAAAGAATAATGACTTTAGGGCATCGTAACACGGTGGAACCATTACTTCGTTCCTCGTGTAAAAATATCGGTTCATTAGTGAAGTGTGTGAATTTGTTTCTAGATCGAGTTTAGGTTATATTTGTCAATGCTTAAAACTTATTGTATTTCTTTGTAAATATCTCTTTTCTCTGCCCAATTTATTAAAAAACATGAGACGAGCGCCATTGCAGAAAAATCAATAATAACTAAGGGCAGTAACTCTTCTTTATATCCGAGTTAACTCATTTAATTACTTGGCCTTTTGGTCAAGATCAAAGTGTAGTATCTGTTCCGGCAGATACTGCACTTAAGATAATTTGTACCAGTCAATGGAGGGGAAACCCTCTATACTGGGACAATTATTATTTTTGGTAACCAGAGTGACCCCTTTTAGGGGAGCTGGTTTTTACCTCACATTAAAAACGGCCTTGTGCCTAATTTGCTCAGTGGGGGAGCAAATAAATACCATCTGTTCCGGCAGATGCTGCACTTAAGATAATTTGTACCAGTCAATGGAGGGGAAACCCTCTATACTGGGACAATTATTATTTTTGGTAACCAGAGTGCCCCCTTTTTGCCTACTTTTAGGGGAGCTGGTTTTTACCTCACATTAAAAACGGCCTTGTGCCTAATTTGCTCAGTGGGGGAGCAAATAAATACCATCTGTTCCGGCAGATACTGCAAGCTATGACTAGCTAGGACTAGCTATGACTAGCAAAGACCAGATCTGGGGGCAACCCCACATGCCTGACCTTTAACCAGCTCCCATTTCCCACCTCTCGGGAGGTGGTCCCCTTTTCCCCTTCCCCTTCCCTTCACTCCTCACATTAAAAATCGGCCTTGTGCCTAATTTGCTCGGTGGGGGAGCAAATAAATACTATCTGTTCCGACAGATACTACAAGCTACGACTAGCAAAGACCAGCTATGACTAGCAAAGACCATATGTGGGGGTAACCACATCTGACCTTGGTCACTGAAGAGGCAACCCTTCATACCAACAGTTTCTAATCCTGCTCCCACTTCCTACCTCTCGGGAGCTGGATCCCCCTTTCCCTCCCTCCTCCCCCTATCTCCACATTAAAAAACGGCCTCCTGCCTAATTTGCTCAGTGGGGAAGCAAATAAATATCAAGTGTAGTATCTGTTCTTCAGATGCTGCACTTCCATTTCTTGTTCTGTTTCGGTGGAGGAACAGTCCTTCACGACTGAGACAATTTTTTTTATTTTTGTACCTTTTCTCCACGTTAAAAAACGACCCTGGTGTCGAACTCTGCCCTGTGGGGAGGCATAGTAAATAGGTACTTACTTTTATTTTATACTTTCCTGCAATTTAATTTTCTTTTCTTTTTTGTTAGTGGTAGAATATAGAGTTATTAGCTTCCAGAATCCTCTAGTGTGTGATTCTGCGGTCGGTTGCTTTATCCGTGTAGGTGATGCCTTGTCACCAGTCTCCCTCCTCTGGCTAAGGTCTGCTAATCACCTGTTCTAAAGTGTGTGGAGTGTTGACACTTGCTTATATACAGTTACCTTTTGCTTTAGTTTGTCAGATAAAATTTACACTTACGTATCGAGTTTCTTCGAACTTTCCATCACCAATTTCAGACTCAACTATGCATGATGACGCAGCAGAATGCTAAATAATTCCAGAATACCATAGCTTTGTTTTTGTTTCTTCATGCTGGACATTGACTTTCTGCCGCGCATAAAGAGGTGAGTGTTGCCTGTTATAACAATTATTTGATTTCTACTAATACTAGTGTAATACTCTTCTTGACTGCTCATCGTAAAGTTGTCCATAATCGAACAATTCTCATCGAGAGTTTTTATTCACTCTTTATGCCATCATCAGTAAATAATTGGTACGGGTATAAACGTCTCTATCGACTGTGCCATGGTTTCATGTGAGCATTGTCTGAAGATAGCGGTTTCAATCCTACTCAAAGCCAGCGAGTTGTGGTGAGAGGACAAGTGTGAAAGGCAGTAATTACTGAGGATAAAGTTAAGAGACTCAGCATTCCTATCCCATCGCAGTTGATTACCATAAGAAGGCCAGAGGAATAGGAATAGTTGACTGAAATTTTGTGAAACACCTAGAAGATGAGGAAAATAGTCGTCAAATAAATAAATGAATTAATAAATACATAAACAAATAAATAAATAAGTAAATAAATAAATAAACAAATTAATAAATAGATTAATAAATAAGAATAAATAAATGAATAAACAAATAAATAAACAAATAAATAAACATATAAATAAATATATATAAACAAATAAATAAATGAATAAACAAATAAATAAGTGTATAAACAAACACATTACTGGCCTCACCTTTGCTTCGTTGTGCTGAGCGACCGCCATCAGCGGAATCAGGTCTTTAGGAGGTGCAAGTTTCTCATAGGGGTAGGGAATCAACCAGGCATCCTTGATCCAATCACGAAGTTCCGCTTCATATGCAGGACTCATTTGGTCGGGCACATGGTACTCTGTTACCTCATTTCGCAGTTTAGCTGGTTCCTGGTTTTCCAACCACTTCCACGCGGCTGTCCAAGCCTTCTGCTGCTGGTGAAACTCGACAATAAAGTCTGGCTAATCAATCTTCAAAGCAGCACACACTAGAACCTTCTCCTGAAACTGTATCGCCCCCGTCTGCATTATGTGAGCACCACCTAAGGCTCTGATGGCATCATAGCCTAGGAGCAGGTCAAAGCTGAGCGGTTCCTTGAGTACTACCAGCGCTTTGATGTTAGCTGAATTTCCAGTTTTAGTGCGAATGTGCACAGTGCCCACCCCGCAACATGTCCACGTTGCTCCACTGAGTGGTTAATCTAGTAGTCTTCTTCTTCCAAGTGCGGCATACTCACTACGGTGCAAGAGCACCCAGAGTCAAAGAGTGCTGAGCACAATGTCTTATTGACATAAACAAAAACAGCAAAACAAAATAAACCAAATTCAATACGCAAAAGTCCAGCTAGAATTCGTCGCTGACAACTTTCTTTGTCAACTTCCAGACGTATCTCTCCACTGCCTTTGCCAACAGACATTTTATTAGAAAACTGACCCCATTCCATTTGCATACATGTGCAGTGGAAGATGAGATCTCATGAGATTCCACGAGACTACACCTTATGAATCCATGGCTGTCATCTTTAATTTCTCTTTCTCTCAGATCCCATCTGAAGTTAAGTTGTATGACCACACGGCACACACGTATGAGGGCACTTTCCTCTTTGATTATTACATTCAACTGTACAATAATATTATCAGCTGAATATGAGTTTTCAAAGGAAAGATAAGCATTATGAATAACTTTATGCAAAGAATGTATAACAATTCCCAAGTAAATCGACTTGCCCTTAAAATTTGGTAGGCTAGAGTAATGGATGGATACCGCATAATTATGATTTCCTTTTGATCCATTTCGACAACTAGGTTTTGTTTTTCTCCATTAACACTCGTTGTATAAAGACTTTATCTTCTTCACATAATAAAAATACACTATGTAGTCTGCATTGGATTAGAAAAACTTACCTAACAAACTTGTATATGCTACTATTTTTTGTGTGGTTTATAAAACTTTGAAGCTATGAAATTATTCATTTCAAAGTGGAGCACAAGTTGTTAAGTGTAGATACCAATGCTTTGTAAAGAGGTGTTGCCACGGATGGTTTCATTCACACTCTCAATATTCAACACACATTGATGACCTATATTGTCATCAATTATTCTATTTGCTGTTTTACAGAACACTTTATTCAGCCATTAAATTGAGGTTATACCACTGAGAATGGTATGTGTTTCACATAATAGTGTCTTAAGGAAATGCTGAAATATGTTGTAATTAAATTTATGACAACAATTTTAAGGATGTTTTAATAGTTAATATTCAAAGAACAGTCAAAACTTTTTAGCAAATTTTAGACGATTGTATAACTGATATATTTTTGTGAGGGTAATGATTTTCCATGTAGAATTCTACAAATCTATATTAGACCTATGTTTTTCTTTCATATATTCATATGTGAAAAAAATATATTTGGACTTTTGTCAAACATAACTCCATCCCTACACAAAGTAATCCCATACTGTTTCATGTTAATATATATATATATATATATATATATATATATATATATATATATATATATATATATATATATATATATATATCCCGTACTCTTTTATGTTATTATATATACACCTCGTGCAAGAATCATATGCAAATCGATATTTTTGTTTTAACTCCGATGGTTTTCAATGAAAATTCGTGAAAATTTGCACAATATAAAGCAACAGTAACACATGCGCAGATATAAAATTTTAAGCTGATCTGCGCAATAGCGAGCAAACAGATACCATTTTGATGACTTGTAGATTTTTGCAGCGTGCCAACTTTATATGCAAGATGGGAGGTAAAGGTGCTTTAAGTCAAGCTGAGAAGTCCTTAGAAATTGCCAAAGAATTACACCCTGATCATCGTACAATAAAAAAATATTGTACTATCAACTTTGCAACGGACGTTTGACACAGGGAAAATTCGGAAGAAATCATATCTGTCACATTGAACAATGAGTAAGATCAAGAGAGAAGTTCGCCGTAACCCACTTGAAACTAGCAAACAAGTTTTTGAGAAAGCGGGCATTCCTGGGGTGCCCAAATAAACTTGTTGCTGTATCCTGAGGACGATTGTAAAATTTGGAAAACCAGAGGTCCGGGATCCGCCCTCAATTGAAGGATATCCACAAGAAAAAGAGGATGGAGTGGACAAGAGATCACATGAAGGCGAAGTTTCAAACTGTTTTGTTCACCGATGAATTTCAAGCGACCCTTGATGGACACGATGGGTGGAGGGGAAGATGGTATCATAATGAGGGTCTATGTCACCAAAGGGTCAGTTGTCAACAAGGAGGTGGTGGTGTGGTGTGATGTTCTAGGCTGTAATAATTGGCAATGAGCTGGTAGGACCATTCAGAGTCGCAGATGAAGTGAATATTACTGCCAAACTCTACATTGACTTCATTAACCCTGGCACAAGAAGAGGAATTTGACATTCCGGAAAAAGATGGTATTCATGCATGATAATGCACCGTCTCATTCTGCAAGGGTAGTCGCTGAATATTTGGAGAGAGGTTTTGACAGACATGGGAAAATAATGCGATGGCCAGCCTGTTCTCTAGATTTAAATCCCATCGAAAATCTGTGGAGCATCTTGAAACAAAATATTTATTCCGGAGGAAGGCAGTACAACTCCAAGGATGACCCCTGGAATGCTATTCTGACTGCTGCCAAAAACATTTTATCAGATGAAATCGAAAGTTGACATCTTCAATGGACCAAAGGCTTTTCTCTCTCGTCAATAAAAATGACAATTATATAAGATATTGATTGTACTATGAAAGCATATTGAAGTTGTTTGTTCTTTATTATTGTTGTTCTCAATTTACAAATTCCTAGAATAATCAATGTTTCGATGAGTTCATCGAAACATTGATTATTCTAGGAATTTGTAAATTGAGAACAACAATAATAAAGAACAAACAACTTCAATAGGCTTTCACCATATTTTAGCATTGGTTTTTATATAAAGTTGGCACGCTGAAAAAAAATGCAAATCACCAAAATGGCTGCTAATTGTTTATTACTGTACAGAGATTAGCAAAAATTGTAGATCTGCGCTTGTGTTAGTGTTGTCATTTAACATACTAAATTTCACAAATTCTCATTGAAAACCATCGGAGTTAAAACAAAAATATCGATTTACATATAATTCTGGCACGGGGTGTATATACAGGGTGATCTCCCCGCCCGCAAATAAACGGGCCCAACTTTAATTAGGCCCCGTTTCTTAGTGTTTTGTCCGAATGAAATGAAACTTTGGTCATAATTAGTTTATTATATTCAAAATGTCACATCAAAATACTAGGGTCTTTGGCCTTTTTTTCTCCGTTCTACAGCATATGTTCTAGATGGCCTCCATTAAGCTTTTGTTTTTTGGGGGGGTCACCCTGTATATATATATATATATATATATATATATATATATATATGTATATGTATATATATATATGTATATGTATATATATATATATGTATATGTATATATATATATATATATATACATGTATATATGTATATGTATGTATGTATATATATATACTATATATATATATATATGTATATATATATAGTTCATTCGCCCTTTGGAAGGTCTTGTTTTTAATCCTTCAGGGAGACTAGCCGCCCTCCTCACCAAACAAGTCTGGTGGGGGAACCAGTTTAGTCGCCGGTGACCCGACCATGGGGCAGGTAGTACTGGTTACATGGTACCAGTAGCATATGACATGACCTGACACAGCCAACTAGCACCGTGTATATTTGTGTGTGTGTATATGTGTATTGGGGTGGAGAGGGCTTCCGTAAGCCATGGTGAAGGCAACCTTTCTAGGAGAAGCAAATCTCTGATTTAAAAAAACATAAAGCGGAAGACCATTACCCGCATTAAGCTGGTTTGCAGTTTAATTTGTTGCTGGCTATCTTGCTCTTGCTTGTTGCTGGATCTCAACATTTTGAACCGAGATAGAGACTTAGCTGTCGTACAAAGCTAAGACTCTGTAACACCATCTTTGTATAGATACTCCCTCAGGTATTTGGGCTCATGGATTTTAAATGTCTGAGGGAGTGGCACTCGTCTGATAAGACGTTGCAATCATATATATATATATGTATATAGATGTATATACATATATATATGCGTATACATGTGTGTATATATATATATATATATATATAGATGTATATACATATATATATTTGTATGTACATATATATATATGTATATAAATATATATATATATATATATATATATGTATGTATATACATATAAGATAGTCATCGCTTTTAAATGCTATTACTTTAAAATCCATAAAAACTAAGGGCAATAACTCTTCTCTCCATCCGAGTTATACAAGGGAAATAACTACAACATCTGCCATATTAAAATGAGAGTTAACTCATGTAATTACTTAACAACATTTTATTTTATTTTTTATTTATTTTATATTTCTTATAATTTTTTATTTATTTTGTTTTTTCGTTAATGGCAGAATACAGAGTTACTTTGTCTAAGGGTATGCAGAGTTTTATAGATTTAGTACCTGTGGTGTTTTTATACATCTCAGTTTGCAGGTATATCTGCAGCATCCACTAGTGTGTGATTCACTGGTCGGTTGTTTTATCCGTGCAGACGATGCTTGCACCTCAGACCTCCTCCTCTGGCTAAGCTCTGCTAATGATCCCCTGTGATGCGTTGAACTTGTTGTATCAAGTTTTTTGTAACTGGTTTGATGGAATGTCTATTCCGTCTGCAAATATCACCAACTTCAGACGCAACTATGTATGACGATGCAGCAGAATGTGAAATAATTCCGGCCAACCATAGCTTCGCTTGAATCACGCTGGACATAAGCCTTTTTGCCCAGCATGTAGAGGTGGGTGTTGTCTTTTATGCTGCAGGTCATAACAGTTATTTTATCTCCCCTAGTAATACTGTAATGTTGTTCTTGATTGCTCATCGTAAAGTTACTGCTTGGATGAATTTAGGAAAACTCGTCTCTGGAAAACTCGTACATGAATAACTCGCACCCCGGAAAATTCGTCCATTTTTGCTAAGTAGGAAAACTGGTCCCTTATTGAATAGATATCCAAAATGAGAACAGTAGTCTGTATCAGTTACAGAGAACTATTTTCTCTGGTGAATCAATGCCCCCTTCTGAGTTCTTTGGTCACAGGTTGACCTATCAGCTAACAGGGTGCATTGATTCATCTGCTCCTTAATAAGTCTTGAGGGAACGTCACTCAGTCAGAACCGGGTCTTCAGCCTAGCAACACATATTCTCATTCGTCTCCTGTCCACCAGACACCTTGCTTTAGCATTGACGGCCTCCACTGGAGACAACTGCTATTAACTGGGGACAATACAGTACTGACTGACCGACGACAACCTAAAAAAGACTTTCTGTTCCTTTTTCTCAGTCCGACCTGCCAGTTCCTGCTACAAATAAAACATTCTTCGTTGTTATTGTTAAAATAAAGTTTGTTGTTCTTTTGTATTTTATATTTTATTAGGAAGGTAAAACAATTACCTAAAAATGGTGACCCCAACGTGCTATGAACACGCAACCTTCTGAACTATCCACAAAATTCGATCAACTGATCCTACTTTATTACAGACTTCCTATCCCAAGCATGTTGCGTGGTTGATACTGGAGCTGCTTGCAATATCTGGCCACTGAAACTCCTTACCAAGAAGTCTCCAGTGTCGCTATTCACACTGCAAGTGGTAAATCACTCCCCCCATTTCCATGTACAGTTAAATTTCTCGTTCTCTAGACTTGGAATTACAGAGAGACTTTACATGGGCTTTTACTATAATGGATTTACCCTACCCCATGCTATACTTGGACTTCCTGCACCACTTCAACTTTATAGTGGATATGCGCAGACGTCGACTGATAGATGCGAATATGGAACTTTCCATCTCTGGTGTGAAAACAAGAACCCCCTCTATCAGCCCAGTAGTCTTCATTGCCGCTTCCAATAACCCATATCAGACTGTCTTACACTCCTACCTGGAGTGGACAAATTTGAATTTTGTTGTGAGCCCACGCAAACCACAAGACACCACATCGAGACCACAGGTGCTCCTGTGTTTTCACTCCCTTGCCACCTCCCTGCTGCAAAACTTAAGGCAGCGAAGGCAGAATTCAACGATATGCTTCAGTTAGGAATAATACGCCTCTTGTCCAGTCCATGGGCTTCCCCTTTTGCATATGGTTCCAAAACGTGACGGAGATTGGCATCCGATTGGGAACTATCAACGACTCAACGCCATGATGGTACCTGATCGTTACCCAATCTCACATATACAAGACTTTGTTTCCTCTCTGCATGGTTGTAAGACCTTCTCCAACCTAGACCTAGTTAAGGGTTACCATCAGATCCCAGTGAATCCGGCAGCCATACCCAAGACTGTGGTAACAACTCCCATTCGGAGCGTTTGAATTTTAACTATGCCCTTTGGTTTACGTAACATGGTTAGTACCTTTCAGTGTTTCATAGACGAAGTAGTGCGTGACTTGAACTTCGTCTATAACTACGTAGATGACATTGCGTGGCAAGTGCCTCACATGAGAAATATGTCATGCACCTCCAGTTACTGTTTGAATGGTTTCAGCAATACCAGGTGAGGATGAACCTTGGAAAATGTACTTTCGGTGCTTCATAACTAGTTTTCTTGGGCCACATTATTAGCCTAGACGGTATATCTCCATTAATGGAAAAGGTGAATGCTCTACAAGACCTTCAATCACCCACTTCACTTCACCAACTAAGGTATATCCTCAGTCTGTTAAACTATTACAGACGCATATCCCACACTGTGCGGATATTCTAGCTCCTCTTTCTGACGTGTTACATAAGAGGAAGAAAAAAAAATGCGCAAATCTTACTTAATGAGGTTTAACAAATCTTTCAATTAAGTGAAAACAAAATGGCCGACAACATCTCTACTTGCACACTCTGTACCCGATGCCCAGTTTTCACTGGTTGTTGACGCATCAGGCACAGCTATAGGTGCAATGTTTTAACAGCAGCAACAACAACAGTTACAACCACTCGTATACTTTTTGCGACAGCTGAAACTGGCAGGAAAACATGACAGCACGTTTGGCTGTGAACTCCTGGCAATGTACTTTGCAGCGAAACATTTCCAACATTCACTCGAGGGCCGTCAATTTGTGATCTACACTGATCGCCATCTGCTTACATATGCCATATGCACTGCATTCAAAGCCGGACAAATATTCTCCCTGCAAATGCGCCACTTGGATTTTGTTTCGCAATTTACCAGCGATACCTAACATATCTCAGGTGAGCAAAATGTAGTGACAGACGCTTTGTCCTGCCTTCCCATTAATTCTCTGTACTCACCAGCGGATATTGACTTACAGTAGATGACCTTAGACCAGACAAGTCTGGACACTATGGATCCATCGTCACCTGAATTCGCAACTTGCAGATTTGCATAACTGGCCGTGCCTACCTCGGACACACGGATCATTTGTGACACTTCAACGGATTCATTTCGACCATTTGCTCCATTGACTCACTGTAGAGTTGTTTGATGCAAAGCCACAGTGGAGCTGATTATAGCTAGATTTTTCTGGTCAAATATGAGGCGTGATGTCACTGCCTAGGCACGTTCCTATGTATCCTGCCAAAAGTCAAAGGTGCACAAGCATATCCGTGCACCCCTCGGAACATTCAGCACCCCAGACGCTCAGTTTAGACATGTGCACATTGACCTGGTTGGACCATGTCGGTCAGTCAAGGATTTACTTATCTCCTGACCTGCATAGACCGTTTTACACGGTGGCCTGAAGCCATTCCCCTCACAGACATTTCGACTGGATCCATAGTGGGAGCCTTATATCAGGCTGGATATCATGTTACGGAGTTCCTGCAATCATCTCCATGGACCATAGTGTACAGTTTCAATATCACCTATTCCGGAAACTGTCCAGGATTTTAGGGATCACACGAATTTGGACAACAAGCTATCACCCAGCTTCTAACGGGATGAGAGAATGCTTCCATCACCAATTGAAAGCAGCATTACGTGTTCACCCTGAACAACAGCGATGAAGCGAATATGTACCGGTTGTCCTTCTTGGCTGTCGTGCATCAATCAAGGCGGAGCTGGGATACTCTCCAGCCGAACTTGTCTATGAAGTACCTCTCTCATTGCCAGATCAAATGCTGACCCTGATAGAATTGACAACAACTAATTCAGCTCTGTATGTCGACAGACTGCGAGCTTATTTTAGTATGCTTCCACCGATGCACACTAGGAAACAGATAATAAAATCATCAGCCCCAAAGGACATTTCATCTTGGATTCATGTTTTTCTCAGAAAAAGTGCCGTAAAAAAACCTCTAACTTCACCTTATACTCGCCCTTATCGAGTGCTTTCACATACTGACAAACTTTTCACCCTAGATATTAGTGGTAAAAAAGAAACTGTCTCTATTAGCAGAGTAAAAGAAAACCTTTCTAGACACAAAAACACACGAGCCACACATTCCACCTACTTACACATATCATCAAAATACACACATACCTGAAGTGAGTACTCCTTTCAAAGATAGTTATGTAATCACCACACGTAGTGGTCATAGAGTACATTGACCAAAGAAATTATGTAAGACTCTGTACTATGTGTACTGTAATATGTAAGACTCTGTACTATGCGTTTGTCCAATTTCTGCTTGGATTTTTTTTTTCCAACAAAATAATTAAAAAAAAAAGAACAGAACTTTTTACAAGAGAGACATTTTTCTTCCCCAAAGAAATAACATTTTTCTTCTTCGTCAGGAAAAACAGCTTTTCATAGGAAAGCAAGAACATTTTGTCACATAAAAATTGTAAACTAATTGTACTATTTCTTTTCTTCTTTGGTGGCTTTCCGCCTAAGCAGGAGGTTATGTAGCAGACACAGAGAACTATTTTCTCTGGTGAATCAATACTGTCCTCTTAGTTATTCGGCCACAGCTAACACGGCGCATTGATTCATCTGCTCCCTAAAGTCTTGAAGGAACATCAGTCAGTCAAAACCGGACCTCAAGCCCAGCAACACCTATCCTCTCTCGTTCCCTGTCCACCAGACATCTCACTATGGCATTGGCGGCCTCGACTTAAGACAACTGCTATCCAACTGGGGACGACACAGTAGTACTGATTGAACCTTAAAAGAACTTTCTTTTCCTTCTTCCCTTTTCGCAGCCCGATCTGCCAGTTCCTAAAGTTTCCTAGTGAAAATCTTTTATACATATATTTTAATTTTTTGGTTGACTTTGTTGTTTGTCCTCTTATTTGCGTTGTTTATGTGAACTATTAAGTTTCGCAATTTTTTATGGAGATTATTTGGATTATTCGGGTTAATAGTAGTGGGATCCAAATGATAATGAAATGATCAGTTTTTTAAAAGATGATTTTTTACATTTTCAAAGATTTTATTCTTTTAATAAATTCGACACACAAAAGAGAAATTTATAAAGAAATCTCAAGAAGCTTTAAATATTTACAAATCTATATAATACTAAAAGTCTATGGATCTTGTATGTTTGCAATCAGATTTCCGGTTTTCAACATCCGGTTGCGCATGCGTAAATAGCAACGTCTTCAATCCGTTATTCCAATTCCGGAATTTTTATATCGCTTTTAATACAAACAATTTCATTTAATTTGATCAAATAGTTTTTTTTTTTTTTTTAACGGCTAAAAACATTCAACTTCGTAAAGTCTGTCGCAGTTTCAAAAAAACTTCTCTCTTTTAAAAAAACAAAAGTAAACAAACAAGAAAAACAACACTCATTATTAATAGAAACAGCGGCGGTGAAAGAAAACACCTCTCACTTTCCCTCTAATAGATTTCAACACTCCTACTCCCTCTGTTTTCGTTACGTACGCGAGAAATCTTTAATTCATGTCGTTATAAATAAATAATTTTATAAAATCAACCGTAGTTTTTTGTTTTTTTTAACGGCTAAAAATATTCAACTTCGTAAAGTCTGTCGCAGTTTCAAAAAAACTTCTCCCTTTTAAAAAAACAACACTCATTATTAATAGAAACAGCGGCGGTGAAAGAAAACACCTCTCACTTTCACTCTCATAGATTTCAACACTCCTATTCCCTCTGTTTTTGTTACGTACGCAAGAAATAGTTACGTGTATGTGTGAGAGAGAGAAAAAGGGAGCGATGTAAAACTGGATAGTTAAGCGAAAGGAAAACATAGAAGTTTTTTTAAAACACTCAAATTGTACAAAAAATGTTGTAAATAGAAAAGTATTGTCTTAGTTTTAGTGACCTTATTATTAGCATATGAATACAATATTTATTTTCTGTACAATAAGTGCTTAAGCACCCGTGCTTTTCAGCGATACATATTCAATAAAATAAATTGATTAATATAATTAATCTGGATATAAGAGAGTTAGAACCTGATAAGAAGTCTCAATTAAACAAAAGGATAACAAAAGTTTTCTTTAAAAAAAATTAATTGTACAAAAAATGTAAATAGAAAAGAATTGTCTTAATTTTATTGACCTTATTATTAACATACAAATTAAATATTTTACACAATGGGTACTGAATGTTTGCTTAAATTAAATGAAAAAAGTTACATTTTATTTTCATTTTCTATTTAAAAAGCCATTATTAACATGTGGAGAGTGTTTTTTTTTATTATTCTGTACTTTCAACTAACAATTTCATTTAAAAGATGATATATCAAAATTTGAATTTAACTATAATAAGGATTATGATACCTGATCAGTGCATATTTACCTATAAGTATGACCAACCACTTATAATTAAGTAACTGTAATTAAAAAAAAAATAACAATTATAATAAACAGAACGACTCATAGAAATCTATCTATATTCTTTTTTCATTTTAATATACTTTCATAGAAATGCTTCTGTTATGTAAAAAAAAACTATTTTCTTTATGCCACAAGTGTCACGCTCATACATGAATTCCATAGCTAATATAACGTACTGACCCAACGGGTCACGGGTGGTCTAGTATAATCTAAACTTGAAAGGAAAACAATTCGGCACACTTAACTAATGAACGGATATTTTTACACGAGGAACGAAATAATGATAACACCGTGTTACGGTGACCTAAACTATTTGTTCTTTAACATTAGATTTTTACTTTAAATAAGTTCACGTTAAAATCGTGTTTTTCATCTTTCAATTTGATTCTTTTATATTTTCATGTATTTTATTTATTAATGAATTTGACACACAAAACAAAAGTTCTATCAATTTACCAAAGAAATCCTAACAAACAAAACAAATTTTCTGTTTTGAACACAAAAGAAAAAACGAATTTATCCGCCTTTTTTCTGTATTGAATGTCGTGAATGAAAGGTAAATTTTTTTTTGTTTTTATTTTTTAACACTTTGTTGAATTTTTTTCTTATGTTTTTATACACTTATAAAAAGTCTATTCAATTTTCTTTTTTTAATTCCTAAACCTTAAAATAAGTTTATTTTTATTGCATTGTATTCCTTCATAAAAAGTATGAATCTCTGATTAAAAACTTTCTACAAATATATTATTCTATATGAAATGTATATTTTTGTAAAAAATACGCTTATTTAAGATGTATGTTTTTTTTTTTTTTTTTTTTTTTAGAAAATAATAATTGTTTACCACAAACACAATACTTTAATTCAAAGTTGATCAATTTTTATACAACTGAGCACAAAAACTGCTTTTTCGATATTTAATTATTTTAACATTATTATTATTTATTTATTTATTTATTTATTTATTTGCCGCCTACACTTACCTATTATGCCGCTTGACAACTCCATTTGGTTGGTGATGTTTTATATTTTAGAACGGGGATCACATTCTTTTATAATGTTTACAGAAAATGAGCACCAATTTATTGGCCATCACCAATTATCAGCAAGTAAGTATAGAAAAAATATTGGTAAATCTTTTTTATATAAGCTAACGTAG
>NC_136500.1:120795701-120813201 GCF_053919585.1 Euprymna scolopes | reverse complement strand
TGCCGATTGGGTTGTGAGCCAATGTTAAAAAAATTAGTTAACTGCTTTAAAACGATTAGAATGGCTGGGAAATGGGTGATCATTTTATATTAAATTTAGGAATTTAAGAAAATTGGGCAACGGAAAAGGGCCATTTTCACCAGCTCGGAATAAAAGGGAAATTATTGAATGAATATCGATAGAAAATTAATTTGAGCCTGGTTCTTGCGGAAGAGGACTCCCCAATCCCCTACCCCAATTAAAAAAATATTAATATACTAATTGTTCTGTTTTGAGCTCTCGAATGCGGGAATTTTTCGGTTGAAATCGAGAATCTGCACAGAATTTTGGTTCGAAGTCGACCGAAACATTAACAAAGTTTAGTATCTGTTCTGATGCTACACTTCACCTCTTTTCGTTCAATGAAGGAGAAATGACCGAGGCAATTTTAATTTTTGTTCCGACCAAAAGTACCCCTTTTGGGAGCTAGATATTCCCCATATTTAAAAACGAATTTGTGTCTAACTGTACTTTCGGTGGGGGGGGGGCGCAAATAAATAGAAACACTCAATATGTAAGCAGTAGTACAAAGCATGTTCATAAGTTATTTGGTTTTAAAGAACCCTTCACATTTAAATTTTCTTTTTAATATAATTTTTTTGGGGGGGGGGCTTTTAAAAAGACTCTTGAACAACAAGTTATTTTCAATCGATATTTATTTAATAATTGCCCTAAATTTATATGGGCTACTAACTCTCCATCTTAAATTCTAAAATAATTTTGTTTTTAGTGAGTTCACAAATATCGCTCAAAAGTAGAATTTCAATGCGGGTGGGGGTACTTTTAAATGTAGATATAATTTCTTTAACGTTTGCGAAACCCCCCGGAGAATGATATGATAAAAAAACAGACGGTGCCAGACAAAGTGGCTCCAGGAAAAAAAAATAAAACTCGTCCAGTCGTTTGAAATCTTCTAACATTAAACTGTGAACTCCCTGGGAAGCGGCCTGTAAACATTTGGCAACTAGGTGCGAAAAAATACTTGACCGTTTTAAACCGTTTGATAAGGGGATGGACAAGTGACCTTTAAAACATTTACTTAAACCAATAAAAAATGAAATGAAAGTTGAAAGCGATTCCCCTACAAAAATACAAAACAAAATTAATTGCTTTTTTTATTAATCATGTTTTGGCCAAAAATGTGACCATAACAAATTCAGAAATAATTAAGTCTATTTCTCCATCTCAAATTACATAGATCAGTAGAAAATTACATTGTCTTGTTTTTAGTAAAAGTTAATTGTTTAGATTTTTTTCATTTGTCAACTCTTTACTGCATTGATATTTTTTTTAAATTACAACAAATATTTTTCCATGCCAATTAACTGTTTGATTGTAAATAATTAAATTTATTCGGATATCGAACTGTCCTAAAACTTCACACGAAAATATCTTGTAAAAAATATTAGAAATTGAAAAAATATTACATCTGATTTTTCAGTACTCCTCCATCTCCGAGTGCTCAATTTTACATTTAATACTTTTGGGTGGCTATCTGAAATACTTTTAAGATTGTTTTATGCTAAAATTGGTGTAGAAAATTGAATGAACAAGTAGTCCCTGGCATTGGCAGGCTCATTTTAGATGACAATAGTGTTTGGAGATATGCCAAAAACCACATCGACAATTAAAATAAAGGCTATGTTATGGCTAAGGTAGAAAATGAACCATATTAAACGAACGTGTATTTATATTAAAATGGAAATAAATGATACAATGAAGAATGTTATGATTATTAGTTAACAAATGCTAACATAACAGTAACAATATTTTGTAAATGAAAAATCAAGAAAAATAGGATAGAATTGCAAAACATTTCTATAAATGAGTTTACAAAAATATGTTTTTTAGAAAGATTCATGTGGGAAAGATCAAGCAAACTCGTGTTTTTGTAGGAAAATGTAAAATTTAGTAGAAAATGAATATGAAAACTTTTGAAATAACGATATTCTTTTTTAATTAAAAAAGAATTTGGTTAATTACAATGATTACAAAAGAATAATTTAGTTATGTAATACACTTAAGTATCTCGTTATTACTCATATTTAAGTCCTAAAATTCTTAAATTATAATGTAAAAACATTAACATTTCTCCAGTTTCACATTTCAGACGATTTCTAGTTGGTAAATAAATATTACCTCCAATACTAAATAATCGTTTACTTTCAACAGAAGACGGGGGTGCTGATAAATATTTCTTGGTTAATGATGTCAGGATGGGAAATTCATATTTATTTGAATTCCACCATTGAAAAATATAATCGTTGCATTTTATATTTTTTAATTTTTGATATTTTTCCATTTCTATTTTTGATGAGTATATTTGTTTATTTATTTCAGTGTCTAATTCATTCTTTACTGGTTCGACCTTTTTTTGTCTTTTTTCTTTAATTCAGTGAGGCTTTTTTCTAAACTAAAATTAAAGTCATTATCATCATCACTTTTCTCCACAGATACGTCAGACACATCAGTCTCCATAACTTTTGATACATTGGGTGATGCGTCTATTTTTTCCCTTGCAATTTTACCGAGCACCAAGAACACATAGCTTCAAAATAACAAAGTAAAATATTAAGCAATATTTATTTTTAAATATCATTGGGGAGATGATTAGTTCCCATTCAAAACTAACATAGCCCACTAAATCCCTCTTCAAGACGATCTTACAATCTATTTTGCAAATTAAAATGATGGATATTGTAAATATCATGACCTCTAGAATAAATGTGCTATTGTGATAACTGAAATGATTCTAGATAGTGTAAGATAGAGTATTACCACAACTTCCAATTTCACACACATTTGATGGTATTGTGCCTTATTTGTGAAAATATGCTATATATTTTACACAATAATTCAAAGTGTAGTATCTGTTCTGATATTACACTTTATCCTTTATGTCCTCTGCAATTGGCAGAAAAATCCTTCTAGACTAAGACAAGTTTCATTGCCGTTTCAATCCAGAGTATCCCTTTTGGGAGAGTTGGATTTCCTATATTAAAAACCGACCTTGTGTCTAACATTACTTTCGGGTAGGGGACGTCAAGTAAATAGAATCATGTGTAAATTAACTCACACACCCCAGACAAAATGAGATTCTACATTTTAGGCGATTATGTGAACATATTAAAAAAAGACAAAAAAACAACTAATTTAAAATTTAGAGAGTGGGATCAGTGTAGTATATATATTTAAAGTAAAATCCTCTTCATTTTCAGGCCATTATAAATTATTATGATTGTTCATTAAATTCTTTTACAACTTACCCTAAATTAGACTGGTAAGTTCATAAAACCCGCATATTATCACTTAAAAGGTAACCTCCCACATACACATATTATCACTTAAAAAGTAACCTCCCACATACACATATTATCACTTAAAAAGTTACCTCCCACATACACATATTATCACTTAAAAAGTAACCTCCCACATACACATATTATCACTTAAAAAGTAACCTCCCACATACACATATTATCACTTAAAAAGTAACCTCCCACATACACATATTATCACTTAAAAAGTAACCTCCCACATACACGTATTATCACTTAAAAAGTTACCTCCCACATACACATATTATCACTTAAAAAGTAACCTCCCACATACACATATTATCACTTAAAAAGTAACCTCCCACATACACATATTATCATTTAAAAAGTAACCTCCCACATACACATATTATCACTTAAAAAGTAACCTCCCACATACACATATTATCACTTAAAAAGTAACCTCCCACATACACATATTATCACTTAAAAAGTAACCTCCCACATACACATATTATCACTTAAAAAGTAACCTCCCACATACACATATTATCACTTAAAAAGTTACCTCCCACATACACATATTATCACTTAAAAAGTAACCTCCCACATACACATATTATCACTTAAAAAGTTACCTCCCACATACACATATTATCACTTAAAAAGTAACCTCCCACATACACATATTATCACTTAAAAAGTAACCTCCCACATACACATATTATCACTTAAAAAGTTACCTCCCACATACACATATTATCACTTAAAAAGTAACCTCCCACATACACATATTATCACTTAAAAAGTTACCTCCCACATACACATATTATCACTTAAAAAGTAACCTCCCACATACACATATTATCACTTAAAAAGTTACCTCCCACATACACATATTATCACTTAAAAAGTAACCTCCCACATACACATATTATCACTTAAAAAGTAACCCCCCACATACACATATTATCACTTAAAAAGTTACCTCCCACATACACATATTATCACTTAAAAAGTAACCTCCCACATACACATATTATCACTTAAAAAGTAACCTCCCACATACACATATTATCACTTAAAAAGTAACCTCCCACATACACATAATATAACTTAAAAAGTAACCTCCCACATACACATATTATCACTTAAAAAGTTACCTCCCACATACACATATTATCACTTAAAAAGTAACCTCCCACATACACATATTATCACTTAAAAAGTAACCTCCCACATACACATATTATCACTTAAAAAGTAACCTCCCACATACACATATTATCACTTAAAAAGTAACCTCCCACATACACATATTATCACTTAAAAAGTAACCTCCCACATACACATATTATCACTTAAAAAGTAACCTCCCACATACACATATTATCACTTAAAAAGTTACCTCCCACATACACATATTATCACTTAAAAAGTAACCTCCCACATACACATATTATCACTTAAAAAGTAACCTCCCACATACACATATTATCACTTAAAAAGTAACCTCCCACATACACATATTATCACTTAAAAAGTTACCTCCCACATACACATATTATCACTTAAAAAGTTACCTCCCACATACACATATTATCACTTAAAAAGTAACCTCCCACATACACATATTACTTAAAAAGTAACCTCCCACATACACAAACGCACAGAACTTACATATTATAGCAAGCTTTGGTTAACTGTCCTTTTACGTTAGAATTACTTGGATAGGAAGGCTCATTTTCTGTTAAATTTACCTGTAAAACAGACACTATAATTTCTTAAATTTATTTTTTTTTGCTTCTCGTCTGGATGATGATTTTTCAGAAAAAGAAAGGAAGAAAAGGGGGCGAAATAAATGAATACACAACAAATAAATGTTACCAAAAACAAGCGAAGCTACATTTTCAACTACCTGGATAATTTTTTCTTTTCTTTTTTTGCACTTTAACTTATTTTAAAGTGTTTTTTAACTTAAAATAATGGTAGTGTAAAGCCTATTAAGTTAAAACCAAATAAAAATGGTGATATTATTTAAACCATATTCGAACCTCGATAATAGCTCAGAAATCAGAAATCATAGTACTGATAGAAATGCATCCAAGAAATGTCACTATGTTCACCTGATGTTATGTGAGAACAAGAAAAAAGACAGACATATTACTTTTAACTCTCGATAATGACTCAAAAATTAAAAATTGAACAATATACTAGTACAAACCCACCCAATAAATCTTACCAAAGACAAGGTAAGTTACATTTCTACCTAACAAAAGAATATATTTGACTTTTACAAAAAAACAAAACAATTCGAACTTTTGCATCACATTAAAATAAATATTAAACAAAAATAAAATAAAAATATGCTGGTAATTAATTTTCAAATCGTGAAACACATTTTGAATATCTTTAAAATAGTTATTTAAAAATACACATTTTATGTTGCCAAATTGTCGAAGCCAAACGGTATCAAAGATGTTAATTACCCCCAAATACTTTCAGTTAGTGGTCTAGGTTTTTATTGCCTTATATAGGGGAGTGAGATTGGTGGACTCTAGATGGCATTGGCATCGCCATAGGAATCCCTAAGTATAAACATAAATGATACCGCAGAATCAAAGAAAATCACACAGAAGCATGACATTTCTCGTGTTCATTTCAAATTCAATTCAAGGCAAATCCTTTTCACACCTTTCGCCATTCCTTGTCATATTTGCCAATGCCGAGTAAGGGAGCAGACAAAAACCTAACCGGATAAAATCCAACACCATTATATTCTACTTTTGATTTAATTAGCAATAATGTTTGATACTATTTTTCTTGACAAAATATTTCTTTAAACTTAAACAATTTTTTCAATGCCTTGAAAATAAACTGCATTCTTCTAAAGGTTATCTAGCGAATTTTCGCAAAGTTTCAAGTTTTATTTTGTTTATTCTATGCAGATAAATTAATTTAGATCTTCTTTTAATGTTATCATGATCTATAGAGGTTAGTTTTACTAATAGTTTAAAAGGAAGTAATATTTATCAACGATATCAGCAATGAAAAATTAACATAAAATATTAAAAGAATCAGTTTTGGAATCGGAAATTAGGCACAAATATTTCCGATTCTGATACCCAGAAAACTATCTTTTTTTCTGATTCCCGATTCCAATTAATTGGTACAACACTAATATATATATATATATATATATATATATATATACCTACAATTTTCCTATGGCTATCATCATGGTGAGTAACATTATATATATATATATATATATATATATATATATATATATATATATATGTGTGTGTGTGTGTGTTCTCCAATCTCCAACCACAATAGTCATCATATATAATTGTTTCTAGACTATATCCTAAGTAGCGCCTATAGCAACTGCTTCTCTGTCAAGTTAGAAAGTATCTAGTTATTTTTCTGATTATGTTACTCTAGGGGTTGTGGGTTCAATCCAAAAATATTGACCCAAAATGGAATACTGATATGTGAATGATGATATTAAACTATTAAAATTAATTCTTTTTTATTTACAGATGCTCCTTCTTGAACAACTTATGGAATTCTAATGGACCGCTATTACATTTAAACATTATTCTGTAAACACTTATTACATTATTTATTTCTCGGAAGACAACTAATTAAAAAAAAATCACCGGAATCGTGGAAAAAATAACAAAAATAATATACAAGTGAAATATGTTTAATATTAAATGAAAAAGTAAAAGAGATAAAATCACAATTGCAGAAACCTATTAGACTTTTGAATATACAATATTATATACAGTATGAAAAACCATAGTATCAACAGATACAGAAGTAACGAAATAATATATATGTGTAAAGTAGCAGAATTTGCTTAGATTTGCGCAAACAACTGTAACTTTATGCTAAAAATGCAATGATAAAATGTAATATTATAAACTTAGTTTATAATATTGATCTAAAATGCATATAAGTAAGAAATGACATTTAGTTACTCGCACTATGGAAAGGTCACATTCTTGTGAAGTATGTGGATATTCTTGTTCCAAGAAATCACATTTATTGACACATATGAGAACACACACTGGAAAAAAGCTACAATCTTGCAAAGTGTGTGGATATCTTTGTTCTCAAAAATCCAACTTAGAGAAACATATTAGAATACACACTGGAGAAAAACCACATTCATGTGAAGTGTGTGGATATTCTTGTTCTGAAAAATCAAGTTTAGTGAAACATATGAGAACTCACACTGGGGAAAGGCCACATTCTTGTGAGATCTGTGGATATTCTAGTACTATAAGAAAAAATTTATTGACACATATAAGAACTCACACTGGAGAAAAGCCATATTCTTGTGAAGTTTGTGGATATTCTTGCTCTATAAAATCAAATTTAGTGAATCATATTAGAACTCATACGGGGGAAAAACCACACTCATGTGACATATGTGGATATTCTTGTTCGGAAAAATCAAGTATTGTGAAACATATGAGAACTCATACTGGGGAAAAGCCACATTCTTGTGACCTGTGTGGATATTCTTGTTCTGTAAAATCAAGTTTAGTGAAACATATGAGAATTCACACTGGGGAAAAGCCACATTCATGTGAAGTGTGTGGATTTTCTTGTTCTCAAAAATCAAATTTATTGACACATATGAGAAAACACACTGTGGAAAAAGCCACATTACTTTGAGTTGTGTGGATATTCTTGTGTTAAAAATCGCACATATGTTTTTGTTGTAGAAACTGCTCATCTTTTTAAAGGTATTTCTTGGTAACCCTTTTTACATTTACCATTCTCTCCTGATAATAATCCTAAAACAAAAAAATGCTGACACTGTGCAAAATAATCCAAGGCTGAATTTGGTTAGTATGAGTTTCTCCATTATTGACCATCAACACCAAGCTATAATTGTAAGCACAGATCAATAATATCAAGTGCAGGTTCTGATGGAAAGGATGAAAATTAGTCATTCTTACAGTTAAGTGCATAGAAAACGGTGCTGTATAGTTTGTGTATATATATCATACAGGACAAGAGGAAGTGTCTGTAGAGAGAAAAAATTAGAAAATACTAGTAAAAAAAAACTTGAATCTTCCTAGTAACTGAACTTATGAAAACTAATTTCAAAAACTAATTTTCGAATATATCCAGTGAACCAAGTGCAAGAGAAATACAAACAACTGCACTCAAAGGAACAGTAAGAATTTTAAAATAGTAGAATGAAAAACTACATTCTTGTGAAGTGTATGGATATTCTCGTGGCAAATTAAATTTATTGTTGGGTGACACACCTACATATTCTGACAATGTGCTGTTCCTGACGCCACTTCCAGTAAGAAGTTTCTGCTATCGAGTAGTCTTGACTTGAACCCAATGAAAAGAGGTTGTACCCTTACTTTGTCCTTCATGTCCCACTCAACCAAATATACTTTTCTGTATTTTTTGTTTATATATATTTAATTTTCACTGTTTTCCAAGCCTTGTTCTTCTTTCAACATTTAGACCATGTATTCCGAATATATCCAGTGAACCAAGTGCAAGAGAAATACAAACAACTGCATTCCGACAGGTTTTGATAAAGGAAAACCGAATTTTACATTACCCTAATGTTCTCACAAACTGGTGTCGGAGGAATTTGAATTCAACAATTGGCTGCAATCGAAAAGAATTCATTTGTGGAAATTAAAAAGCAAAACCAATTCAAGAAAATAAGTTAAAAACATTTTCTCAAAGTACTTGCAAGTAAAATCATAACGGACTTTGAAACTACTCATAAGAAGAAACGAATGCATAAAAGAAAAAAGACGAATGGAAGAAGGTAGAATAAAAACTCAAAATCGTCTTTTCTTGAGTTTTTTTTTTAAATTGTCTTTTCTTTAGTTTAAAAAAAAAATTTTTTGTCTTTTCTTGAGTTATTTAAAAAAAATTTTTGTCTTTTCTTGAGTTTTTAAAAAAGAATTTTGTCTTTTCTTGAGTTTGTTTTTTTAAATTTTGCAAAAATACAAAACTGTCTCCTTTGAAGAACAGAAAACTGTCCTAATTGTAATTCATTATTGAGATGAGTATTATTTATATTAATTTATTTATTACGGACTGTTATTCTCATCTTCATCATCATCCAAAACGTGGTGAGACGACAACAATTGTTGACAAAATTGCTGAGAATGCAGTTCGGAGATTCGAAGTTCCTATCCGTTGCAGTTACCACCTGACAAAGGCCAGAATTATAATTGGCCAAAACATTGTAAAACAACAACTAATAAAGATGAGAATAATAGTCCATAATAAATTAATTAATGTAAATAATACTCATCTCAATAATGAATTCCAATTAAAAATATGTATATACCATTCGGTACGAACCCAACCATGGAAGATCAGATAATAAATAAAACGTGGATTCATAAGATCAAAAAGTCCAACCTTGATCGCCCTTCAGGCCCCGTGGCACAGTTGATAGAGATGTTGAATCTCTATTGTTCCAGATGAGCATTGTCTGAAGATAGTGGTTTCAATTCTATCCAAAGCTGGCCAGAGGCTTACTTGGCCAAAACGTGGTTAGACGACAACAACTACGGATGGCAATGATTGCTGAGAATGCAGTTCAGAGATTCAAAGTTCCTATCTGGTGCGGTTACCACCTGACAAAGGCCAGAGGAATAGTTGGCCGAAACCTCGTAAAATAACAGCTAATAAAGATGAAAATAATAGTCCGAAATAAATAAATTAATAGAAAACTGTCCATTTTAAAGGTTGATCTCATTTCACACACGTGTCTATCTCTGTTTCGTTCATTGATTAATTCACGGCTTACATTTTACATTTGTTTGGGTTATTTTTGCTCCTCGAGTTTTTGAACATTTTGTTTATCGTTGCGAGTGGGGATTCAATTTGTGAACGTTTTCTTTGATGAAACAAGGTTAACAATGATATTTCTGCTAAAAGAAAAAGACACCATATTTGTTAATGTTAAATATTTGGAAAAAGTTACCCCAATCTTTATTTCAGTTGTCAATGTTTTAGACCTTTAAACCCCAAGTGTTATATATATATATATATATATATATATATATATATATATATATATATATATAAACAATTACAGCATTTACACTTACATAAAAAAGATCTTTTTTTCTTTTTATGTTCCTTCCAAGATTTTTTTTCAGTATTTGTCCACTTGGAGTGAATATTCATGATGGAAGACAGGAATAACATTACCACACAGTGGCTCAATGTGCAGCAAAAATAGGAAAATTTAAAAGAACAAAATAGTTACAGTCTTAGCAAAAGTTTTACTAACTGCAACAAATTTTCCTTCAGTCCCACAAGTAACAAGAAGATAAACAGCAACAGCAGCAACAAATGTTGGAGGAGAAATTGTTACTTCAACAGAACGAACAAGGGGAACTTTTTAAAATGCTGAATAGAACGGAACACAGTGAAATCAATGAACCTTTTTCCCCAAACATATACAATTAATTGAAACCTATGTATCGGAGTAGGAGAGGACATTTGACGCTTTTTTTATAGGTGATACAAAGAATTATTCATTGTTGATTACCAAGAGTGTAGCGATACCAAAAAGGACCACTTTTTTTTAAAGGAAACTAGGGACCACGGAACACAATGAGTTCATTGAGTATTTACTACCCATTAATCTGAGCGAAATGGAATTCTCTGAGGCAGTGAAACTTTTCGGCGAGACTGCAACTCTTTTTCATAAGAGATAGGGGGGGGATTCAACCTAACAAAGATAATCTCATCTTCGCATGCATTGTTAACAAGCACTGCAAAGATTTTCCTCTGGCTGAACTATCAGTGGATGACTTCAAGTATTTGATTGTTGCACTGAACTGATTCTGAAATGAAACCAATGATAATCAACACAATTAGAGAGCTTTTAATATCCCGATCTCAAATTAAAATGCAGAGCAAGATCGCTATGAACCATGTATTCTTACACTGTGACAAGATCTTACTATATTACTATATAATGAAAAAAATCTCCAGAAAAAAATTCTGAGGGATTTTTACAAGGGACACAGAAAAAATGGATAAACAGCTTAATGAGAAGACGTAAAAAAAAATGGTCGAATCTTAAAGATGTTGCGCCTTAGCCGCAAAAGCACAACTTACCACAATTAAAGCTAAGTCGAAAACTAACCAACCATAGTAAAGAATGCACATCAACTTAGCAGCTCCTCTCGATACTATTACTTAATTGGCTAGAGATATTAAGATGCAAAAGACCCACATCAGGGACAAAAAAAAATTTTTTAACAAACTGTTTGCAAGTTTCAATGTAGTAGACTGCATCCTGAGCAATAGTGGCACTCAGTTCACATCCAGGTTTTGTGATATGTTACAGATCAAACACATCATCACGTCCCAATATCACCCTAGATCGGATGAGCATGTGGAACGATTCTTGGATACACTAAAAAGTGCACTGACGGATGAAGGCCCTCCAACAGTTCTTACACATGTAGAGAGTTACACCTAATCTTAATATTCTGACAGTCATCTTACTGGCAGAGACAAAACCACATGTGACTACTTGCATAAGCAGGAAACGTTTTATCTCAGAAGAGTTTCTTCAAGAGTTACAAGAATAACACCTCATTCTGGCATGTGGATACGGTCAGTAAGAGACATAGTTTATATCATGCAAGGACATAGACATACCAATAATCGCCATCAGAAGCCGTTAAAAAAATCTCCATTTTCAACACATTCGATCTCGACCCTCCTCAACCGCCATCAAGTGTATAGCAGTCAGTTCGGGAAAGGAAAGTAAATGATCATCAAATGATCAATCGTAAATATAAGAGATATCAATAGCTTTTTCTAAGGAAAGGCTTCGGAAAGGATTGATCATTTGAAGGACAAACGAAAAAGTTTACTTCAAACTTTTATTGAAAGTTAAAACGATCGTAGAATGAACTGTTGAATTTGTTAGTGACAGCGACAGAAATGCTGGTCGGCTGTTTGAACCAAAAACAACATTGATTGTTTGATATTGTCGGGCTGTGGTAGTGGCGGCAGCAACTGGAATTGATGTGCTGGTGTCGGCAACAGTGATAGGAATGTTTGTCAACTGTTTGAAACAAGGATGGCGGTGACGGCAATGAAGGATTAGTTTAGATAGCTGCCACGGACGACGGATTGCTGCTGAGTCGTCCAAAGCTGCTGTTGCTGTTGTAGCAAGTGAGTCGATGCTGACTGTTGCTGTTGGTTTCAAGTAAATCATTCTTGGCTGACTACTGCTGCTGACAGGATGAACCTCACTGCTCGATGAGTTGGCTTGGTCGAACTACTTGTTGAAAAGCATGTATCGAATTCAACTTCAATACACTCGTGACTGTAAACGACACTCTCCTCTCCTCTCACTCAAGCTTGCTTTTTATCCAGTTTTTCATCCTGTCTCATTTGCATGTGTGCCCTCTGTTTTCTCTCGTGATCTCGCGAGACCATAGTTTATAAAACACCAGGCGTCATCTTTTTTCTCTTTTTCCACCCAACACTTCTCTGCGGCAAGTCCACACCTCCATCACGCCACCGCTCGCACGCACATCTACACGATGCACAAATTCGCGGACGCTTGCTAGTCTAGTGAGTATTACAAAGCAGTCATATTAATACTCATGTTGATGATGTAGATGTAGGCATAAATATTTCCTGGGGTCGTTTACCTTTTAGATTTGTGTTTGTTTTTATATTTTAATGTACAGCAGGGAGTCTTCTTTTTGGGGGTTATATTCACGTGTCAAATCAAATTGAAGTTGTAAAACTCGTGACTGTATTCTAGTGAGAATTGTACTATTACAGTGTTCCATGGGATAAGTATTTGTGTTTATATATAGCTGTGACGTTTGTGCCTTGAACTTGACTTTTCTTTTGGTGAATGGCTTTCTTTGTTGTTGACGTGAGTTGCGAGTTATGCTGTAGATGTAAGTATATAAAAAATAGGCTTTGATATTGTTTTGTGTGTTTGCTGTGATAATTTACGTTGTGTTGATGAACGGCATGCATCCTAGCATCGCCATTATTGTCACTGTTGCTGCTGATTTCTGTTTTATTTATGTGAATATGGACCGATATACGATATAACAGTGTTGAATTTCAAATCAACTTGGTAGATGTGAAGTGGCATAATGTGATCCTCAGTTGAAACCACACGAAATAACATAACCATGGCCGGAAACGGTTGTTTTCACCACCCAGGCATGTTCTGTAGAAAATAACTACCTACTTGCCACAGCGGCTGGGATGATCGGAGTCAACAGTAGCCTTCTTCAGTAAATTTTATTGACATGCATGAATGACGTATTCACGGGATGATATCACGTGCCCACCTACCTTTTTTTTTCTTTTCAACTCTTTGACAGGTTTAGCGAATTGCAGTCTTTCAGACCTCGGAGATATATCTAGGTCGCAACAAGGCAACTTGTTGCAACGTCACTTCTAAAGCTTTTTCTTCTGGGAATTCACCATATTATTTTGATCAGTTCAGGTTATTCAGGGTAATTCAGCGATTAATTAATCTGCAACAATGAAAAAGAAAACTGGTTTTCATCAAATGGAACTGCACTCATGTCTATTCTATGGCGATCATTTTATCATCCCACCCTGTATTATTATTCTTGTAAAATTTTATGAACTTAACCAATTTGCATGATGCCTATTCTTGCACACAATAACAATATTACTGTTCTTGTAAATAAAGTTTTGTAAAAATAACAGTAGACTAAAGCTATATTCTTACACACTGCGTCAATATTTCTATTCTTATACCTGAAACGTTGAGAAAACACTTTATCGCTGTTAATATTTTCGTATATTTTGTGTGATCAAAATAAGAAACAAAAAAAATCAAGCTTTTCACGTTATGTAAATATTCTTGTTTTTAAAAATGAATAATTAACAAAATCAATATTCTAGTTCTGTTGGATATGCGTTGGATGTTCATAACACAAACGTTGTGGTTTCCACCAAAAGAAACCGTTCACCCAAAAAAAATCCCAAATCAAAGTGTAAAAACCACAGCCGGCAGTCCTTTGACGTGAATAATTATCCAATAGAACTCTAAATAGTATAATTCCCGCTAGAATAATATTCACAATTTTCCCAGCTTCAATTTGCTATGACTCATGAATATAAATCTCAAGCAGATGACTTTAAAGAGAAAAAAACAAACACAAATGAAGAACGAAAAATGACGACCAGCGCTGCAAAGCCTTGGTGTTTAAAACTACGTCCACCGGATGAGTATGAATACAGTAGTTTTCTTTCAACAAGTACTCAATCAAGGCTAGATCGCCACATGATGCGGTTGGGCCTGTCAACTGCCCAACCCAACTCAGCAGCAGGAGTACCTATGTTCATGCAGAACAGTTTAGACTACCTCCTTTACAATGGTCGAATCAAATAGTAGCAGCAGAAACCACTTGGCGTTGACATACTCAATTCCCAGCAGTCCAGCTTCTCAAGCCAGCACGCGTTTCCTTTAACCACTACCGACGACCTCATAGCCGTGCCAGTTCAAATACTAGCTGGATTCCAACCCTCAGCCTTAGACTTTCTACCACCATTCAGTTTCTTTTTGAAAAATAAACCTTAATGGATTCATACTGGTTCACGACGGTATCTACTGCGTTTTGTCATCTCTTCTTTGCCATTCTCCTTTTTTGTCTTCTTCTTGCCTGTGTCATCTTTTAGTTGTAGGGTCGATTGTCACCGACATTCGACCCTGCAACAAACGTATTTAACTACAAACTGTTTCGGCAGAGAACAGATCATGGAATCCGGGATGCTGAGATTGGTCAATGAGATGATACCACCTTGTAGTGGAGAAGGTAATGTAGTCAAACTTGCTTTAATAGCGGGATTCCCAGAAGATATATCTATGGCACTATAGCAGCTACCTCACGTAGAGAGAATGAATGTCAGCAAACTGATACCAATTGCACGCCTTTTAGTCAGCAAAAGATTTTGAGAGACAGATATTGGCATCAAGTGCACAAATTAATATGCTAAGTAATGGATGTGACTGGCATGCAGTTATGTGAAATGAAGAGCAAGTGGAGTAGACTGGGATGGACAAGTTGATTGCAAGACCATCGGAGCAATGCAGGGAATTCTAGCTGGAATAAAAAGAGGACCCTGTTGTTGGAGCTTGGCACATATATGAAACGAGCATAGGAGTGGTGTAGTGTGATGCAAGCACTATTGTAACAGATGTGCTCATGGAGGTTGGTGGCATTGTGGCGGAAGATGCAGGATTGTTGAGGGAAATTAATGATTATAATCATATCAATGTGGCTGAATTAGATGCTATACTAAAATAAAATGGAAACTTGGAGTGCTCGAAACAAAAACCGATTAAACCACTGTGTAACACCCCCTCTTATGAAGTTACGGAAGAACCCCTGATCTTCGAAAACTTCATAAAATTCGGCTTGTATCGTCTCGTACTTCTGGAGGCATCACATTGAATCTGGTATGCTGAAAACGAATAACAAACTCACACAGGCAAGAAGGACAACAGGCGCTTGAATTCTATTCTACTTCACAAAATATATTACAGATCTTTTTACAAATATATGGTTCAGTTCTTAGTAAGTTTTTAAAAGTCTCAAATCTCTCTTCTCTTCGCAGATAGTCTCAGACAGATTGGAGGAGGGGGTCACGTCTCAGGGAGCGGTGTGGTAACTTCAAGTTCCGCACACAAACTCTGACTGGAAACTGGCTAATTTTGCGCAGCACTAGTATTAATATGAGTGTGAGTGGTCGAGGTGGAAAGTTTCCCCAGCCAATCAAATCACGCCACACACTTACGGAAAAACACAGATTGCGGGTGTGCAATTCAGTCATATCGCTAGCTTGCAATCTGAGATTAAAATCAGCATTAAATTCTTATGACCGCAAGGTCACCAGCTGTCAGTCAGAACATTTGGCACTGTGTTCGTCTAGGCCAGACAATGCCAATGTTATTATTCCAAAATTTCTGTCATCGGTTTTGAATAACAAAATATATATCTTTGACTTCCAAGCAATAAGTAAATATATTTATTTTGACAATGAAATAAAATATATACTTATATCCTCCATTGTAAATCTTCGGGATATCTTCTGTTTCCCAGGAGCTATTAAAGCTATCTTAGCATACACGGCTCCCCAATGAGGGGTAATTCGCTCTCTCAGATCGATCACGTTACATTCGCCCCCATCAGACTGCATTGATTAGATAGAACCAATGGAGTCTAATTCCTCAACACACCACTCCATCCCTTTCACAGTTTGCCGTCAGATTTTTTTTCACAGACCTCTCTCCCCATCATGAAAAGAAAAAAATAGCATACACACAATCCAATATCCACCCTTTAATCAGGGTTCTCCCTATTTTCCATTCAAAAGTTTATAAGAAAGTCAGTTCGAAAAGTTCATAAGTTCATAAAATGTAAAAGTTTAGAGTTTATCAGGGATAATAAAATGCACTTAATAGTTTACATGTTCATCAGGTATTTAAGTCTTTCTTTACATGCAAGTTTTTTTGTTTGGTTTGTATATTTTTTTTTCACAAGTCACATTAATAATTCGAAGCTAATCACCATTTAAAAATGTCACTCAATAAAATGCCAAAAGTTCACCAATTGGCTCATACGAATTGCCTCCTTTGTTTTAAAAAGTTTTGTCCCCTTTCTTTTCCAGAGGTTTATAAGAGTTATTCCCATTTTACCATTTTTTTCATCAATTCAATCATAGTTCAAATTTATATTTTCCACAGAGGTTCAGTCACAATTTACACGATTTTTCTTTCACTTCGTTGCTATTAATAGCACAATCTCATAATAAAGGGTATGCAGCCCTAATCAGGGTCAAGACCCCGCTTTTTATTAGACTAGGGGAATCTTTCTCACCTTAAGCAGTCGTAGTTGAATATTCACCTTTTAATTCACAGTTCAGATCTCCTTTATAAGCATCTTGTAAGAATTTCTTTCAATGGGGATTTCTTCTCACCTCAATAGATGGTCATTCAAGGTATCGTTGGGATTTTATTTCGACGGTTCACAGCTCTGCAAGAATTTTGATAAAACAGAAAGAAAAGAAAGAAAAGAAGAGAATCTTCAAGCCATCTTCTGTCTCTCAGCATCGGAAGTTTTCGGGTTACGTCTCGT